>NW_026869140.1:0-98943 GCF_020745735.1 Hemiscyllium ocellatum | reverse complement strand
TTCATCCCAAGAACATGTGCAGAAGCAAAAAATTGGCAAACTGATACATAATTTTTAACATAAACAGAAAACTCTGGAAGTATTCAGCTTGTCTCGAAGCTTCTGAAAGAGTGGTAGAGCTCAACACAATCACAATCTGATTGTATTTACTTTGTATTCACGATAACTAATGTCCAAGTCACAACTCATTCTGATATATTTCCTCATCTTGAAAAGATATGCACGCTGTCAATTTGCCATGAGAAACAGTTTGTCAACTAATTCAATACTGACAGGATTGCCGTTTAAAGCTCTGTGAAAGAAGTTACAAATGGTCATACCAGACAAAATGAGGTGCTACGTGAAAAAATGCATGTTTCATTCAGTAAAGCGAAATAGAATTGTTCATAGAAAAATTGTGTTGAACTGTCTGGATTTTTTTTTGATGAGATAAGAAGAATCTTCATGAAGCTAATCCAAACGATCAGATAAATATCGATGGCAAATCAAAAGACAAAAGTTATGTGAGACCATTGTGCGAAATCTGGGGATGAAGAATATAAGGGATAATAGCAATATTGATCATAAATTGGCTGCGGTGAAATGTTACTGATGAAGGGTGTCTGCCTGAAACTTCGATTTTCATGCTCCTCGGATGCTGCGTGACCTTCTGTATTTTTTGAGCACTGTTCCCATGCTGACTCTGATCTCCAGCATCTGCAGTCCTCACTTTCACCTGCGGGAAAGGGAACAGAGTCATCATTACAATTGTGCTTTGACTGGACGATTTTTCAAGCGAACTTTGACTGAGCATTGGATGTGGAAGTTCAGGATAGATAGTTTTAGCCCAACAGCTTCTATGATTGATCAGTGCCCCCAGCGCGCCCATGAGTTTCTCTGACTGTGTGGAGAACCAATGCCTCCAGCTTGGTCCTGTCGGACCCCCTTTTCTTCGCTGTTGGACATGATAGGTCATTAGTTGGGCGAGGTCCTGCAGCATGCATAGGATTAACATGATTGGTGATCATTGGAACGAAATGTTGTTGTCTCCAATAGATATTTGGAGTACGGGCTAAGTGGAGGGAAGCACCAGGTGCTAACCCAGTTAGAGGTTTCATGTTTGGTCATTGTATGACCTTACCCCCAAACACAGTGTCTCTGGGCTAAGAGAGCCTGAGTCTTCTTCCCAGAAACAGACCCCAGTCAACACCGCTATTCCTGCTCAATTTTATTATTTTTATAATTTATCAGGCCACTTTTGGTTTATCTGTCTTTATTATGAATAGAGCTGAAAATAAACGATATTGTTTGAAATTATTGCTGTGGTTCATGAGGAGTTAGTCTTGTTGGGAGACGTTTTTGGCTGGGAATCGTGACTCGGATTGAGGGGAAAGTTTACCCCATGAACACCTTTGTCCCTTACCTTGCTATAAATGTTTCATAGACGGAAATAATTGTCAAGGAAGTGGAGGGATAGAACGCCTGAACAGGATAAAGGTCAGAAGTTTTGGAATTTGGGGTCATTCGTTGCCATATTCCTTAACAAAAACCCGACTCATTGCTTTTCTCACTGCTCCCCTTTCCCCACCATTTCCTAACACTCCCCTCCACCCATGACCAGCACGTGTTAAAGTTATTTACTTATTTTATACATACTATGTCGCTTTTAGGCAGAACATTCAGTTAATTTGAGAACTGGATTGAAATTGAGATACAGAACAGCCAGTGTATGAACGTCAAACATTACTTTGCACCTCCTCGAATTACTGACTTTCGTATGCTGAAATTGCTCCCCGATTGCTGTTTGGGAATATTGACAGGATTATTTTTTACATCTAGACAATGTGTCACTGATACCTAGTCAGTTAAAAACAATTGGTCTTCATATCCCACCTTTAACAGAATGGAAATATGAAAAAGAAACAGGACTGGCTTGTTGTGATATTTGATCCTTCTCCATAATCTTATGATCTTGGCTGATCCTTTCGCATACTCAACCTGCAACTCTTTAGGCCTACACGTTTTGAGACCTCTTGCCCTCAAAACTACTGATATCTTCATCTTGTCAACAGCGCACATTCTGTTTTAATTACTTTCTGTGGAAGCAAATCTCACTGAGTAACCAGTA
Organism: Hemiscyllium ocellatum; assembly: GCF_020745735.1. Lineage (NCBI taxonomy): Eukaryota > Metazoa > Chordata > Chondrichthyes > Orectolobiformes > Hemiscylliidae > Hemiscyllium > Hemiscyllium ocellatum. Next base: position 96,836 of record NW_026869140.1, on the reverse strand, counting down.
TTTGATTAAAAAAAAACTCATCTCAGTCTTCAATGGACTCCCCCCTATTGTTAGAAGTGACGCCACCTCCCCACACTCTATGGTTTGGACGGCCCTGTATTGAAAACATCCTTCCTGCATTTACCTATGTGTACCTTTTGGAATTTTATTCCTTTCTGCAATACCCTACTTCATCATTCTAAACGTGACTGATTTTCCATCCTAACGAATCCATTCTGTCCTCATACGTCAGTCCTGCCATGCCATGGATCAGTCTGGTAAACCTTTGCTATGCAGTCTCCGTATGGAGAACATCCTTTACCAGATAAGGATTCAAAAACTGCACACAACAACACTCTCCGTTGTGGTGTCACAAGACCCTGCCAATCCCACAAGTCTTCCATTCTCCTATGTTCAACTTCTCTAAGTTCAAAGGCTAACACACCATTTGCATTCCTCAGCTGCTGCTGAACTGCATGCTTCGTCCAGCGATTTGTGTACAAGAAACATATCTCCTTTCCTATTTTAGTGTCGTAAATTTATGCTGGCTCTGATCAATTCAGTTACAGTTTTCCATTGTTAGGCTAACTTTTCTGTCATTCCAGTTTTCTCGCTATTCACTTTATAAATAGTGGAGTCACAATAACTGACCTCTTGTATGCCATATTTGTCCACATTCTTACATCCACTGTTTCTCATTGTAAGGGATGTCTTTTAAATAATCGTTTCTTTCTCCCTTCGTTTAACATCAAGAGCTTTAACAATTCATTATTTGCTTCTCTCAAGCTTACTGTCAAGCGAGATTTCGCTATGCATTAATTCTTTCTTCATCGTGTGCTGACATCTGAACTGCTCCCAGTCTTAATGCCTGCTGCTATTTTCAGCCACCTCGTCAGCCTCCTTCTTGAGTGCAGTGCTATGCCCTCATATCCCTAGTTAGCCATGACATGGCCACATTCCCAGTTTTCTTTGTGTCTGACAGGAGAGAGAAGAAGTTGTAGTTCCTGCAAATGCTTTTTAAGTACTTGTCATCCCTTTAAATTATGTTCCCTATTTCGTTGTACTCTGCTCACACTTCAAATCAGTGTCGTACTTCTATTTAGATTTCGGTTCATAACCTCAGTCAGCTCTATCACTCTCCACCTTAATGAAGACTTCTCTCACTGACTTCTGCACTCTTCCATGAGGGACCGCATACAGATAGATTGTCAATTATTCCTTTTCATATATAAAAATAAAGCTTTGAAATCAAAGTTCACATATTCCCAGGCCTGCTGTCTCATTAGAGAGAGACAGAGAGAGAGAGAGAGAGATCGCGTGAGTTGACTGATGGTGTTTTCACCTGAGAGTCGTTGTGTCTCAGGAAAGGCACAGGATTGAGAATGTGGATACTTCAATCCTCTCTAGCTCGAGGTTAAAGCAGGTATTCGTTACACTCACAACTTAATCTTCCACATTGATCTGAAGCCGAGATGAGTGTGAACTCCTGATTTACAGACACGAGAACCTCTTTCAGTACACGTCCCAGAGAACATTACAATGTTGCAGTGTCATCAGAAGTGAGGAAGACCAAATATTCCCACACAATGCCAATCGGCACTTTTCAAGTTCACAGAGCCAACGAACCAATCGCTGTGGCTTCTCGAAATGGTAAGGAAACAAAATAAATATCTCAGTCTCATGTTGGTTCATGGAATGCCGAGGGACCTTCTCCTTCTTTAAGAGGCTGGGACGTTGACTCTGATGTTCGTAGATACATTGTTTGATTCGAATCATTGAAAGTAATCCTATCACAGATGCCCATGATGTTGATGCTGAACAATACTGCCCTTAATGGGAATTGAAACCGGGCTGCAGTTGTAAAAGTGGCAATTCAGAACCACGACACGACCAGGGACGAGTACAGCGGTCAGACGCACGTTGAGTGGCAGCTCTCAAACGCGTGCTTGGAAGAAACAACTGCTTGACTGTCCTCATTCCTTTTTCCAGCCCATGTATCCCTTAGCATCACAAATACAGACTGAATGCCTCTGAGAGTTGTGTTGATTTCATCGCAATGAGTTGCAGATTTTTCCACCACAATGGTGAACTTGCCTTAACTCTCATTGTTTTGCACATTTCAATCATGTTTCCTCACAATCTCCGCTTCTCCATTGAGATTAGAATCGGAAAACTGATCGTTTGAAAAAAAAATCGTTTGCTGAATACTGCATTGTGTCCTTTTCCTGAGCCTGATGTTCCGGTGATCACTGGTACAAGTCAGTAAAAATTCCGAAATGAGCACTGATCTCACAACAGCAGGATATAAATGGATCGACTGATTGTCAGGTCCTAATTGTGAGATTGGGTCACGTTCGTACAAGAACATTGACTGCAGCTGCACAGACAGAACAGCGTCAATGCCAGTGCTTGATTGCCAAATGCCTCAGTGAAATTGGAGGATGGACCTAAAGCAGGGTTAGTGATCGTGGGATGGGGAGAAAACTTCGAGAATGGGTGGGTTTGAATCCTGATACATAGAAAGCAGACATGTGAAAGGGCCTCATCACCTCGACGAATATTTTCATGTTAGAAAAGATTGATTCCATCCTGCATTTGTTAAAGCATGTCTTCCTCTGCATAAAACGGTAACAAATGACAATACTGGAATTCAAATTGGAGGTGATCTTTCTGCTGCCACAACGCAAAGCGCTAACCACTGCACGATACCGACACCACATGGAATAGCATGATGCAAAAAACAGTGAAGATAGTGGCAGAGGATATGTTAGGAATAGGACCACATGAACAGTAGGAATACTTGACAGAGAGTGAGTGAGACATGCAAGCTCATGGTGGGCTGAATGGTTAACTTCAGTATCTTCAGAGCTGATGTATATTTCATCACTTAATTTGTTGAAAGCAAAGATAGATATATTTCTCCAGAAAATGAAAGCGTCAGAGAATAGCGCAGGGAATTGCTGGAATGTATTTCTGCTAAAGAAATGCAGTTTACCATCGGCTACTTTACCAATTTCCTCATGCAAGGAAGTGACCACTGCTGTGGAATATCCTATCGTTCCAGTTGTCAGGCATGGTACAATAAACTGTGTGGTGCAACAGAGCAAACTAAACTGGAAATGTGGATGGGGATGAGCTCGTGGATACGGGTTCAGTAGTGACATCAGTGAGTGTGAAGTATTTCTCTGACAGTATAGAGTCACTTGAAACGCCAGGGACTGGGAGTTCCAACTTTGCGTGGAACAGCTTCTGTTGAGGTGGTATACGTCGCATGAGGTTGGGAGCTTCAAACCCGACTGCAGCATCTTCCATTGACACGAAACGGGGAGCATTGGGACATCAAGCTGGCATTTACAACTTTTCCTGGAGCAGCTTCTATTTACATCTACACAGAGAGAAATGGAGGTAATGTTTTCGCTCTCTGACTAAAGCTGCTCTGGACAGCAAGGGAATTTTTTTTTTGTTCATTTCATTTTATTCAATTTCTTTTAAACTCGCTCAGGTCGTTAAAATGCTCTCAAACTTTGAAAATTAGCGGGAATACGATGTTGTCATTAGGCATTAGTTTATCACCTGTAATGGAGCACACTCAGTAATGCGAATTTGAACTACATCAGATGAGCGGAGATCCCATTGAATGGCTGAGTAGACATAAAGTGAATGGAAGTTTCATGCTGATGAATGTTTTTTCATTACAAAACTTGCCGATGCACAAAGAGTGGATCATTGTAATGAAGCAGTAAAGGTGGCTATCTTTCCTGGTTATTCAACTTGGAACATGAGTGCGATTGGTCATGTCCGTCTTTAGATCACAACTCTGCAGAATGCCAACCTTAAGAACGCGCGAGCACAATGTCAGAGTGTGGATAATGGGCTTGATGACGGTCCAGAGATGGCAGTTAAGCTTTCCACTTGCTTCAGGAGCAAGACTGGCAGGCTTCAAACTCACATGCCTGCTAATCTACCGCATTGTTCCAAAGCCGAAATAAGGTTTGAATTATTAACCTGTTCAAGCAGACATTTCCTGCAATTGAATCACACAAAACTGAGGCCTCTGTCTACATTCCCCAATACAAATCCACTGCCTCGCAACTGAGTAGAGAGTGTGGTCTTGGAAAAGCACAGCAGGACAGGCAGCATTCGAGGAGCAGGAGAATCGACGTTTCAAGCAGTAGTCTTTCATTTGGAAAGAGGCTTGTGAGCCGAGGCAGTAGAAAGACAAATAGGAGGAGGCAAGGTATCTGAGAGTGCGATAGGTGGGTTGAGGTGGGGAAATGGTGTTAGGTCAGAGAGCAGGGTGGAATGGATCGGCCAGAAGGAAGATGGAGAGATAAGAAAGTTCATGAGAGCGGTGCCAACATGAAACGATCGAACTGGGATAAGATGGCGGAGTTGAAATGAGAAACATCTTGAAGTCCACATTGATGCCATGTGCTTGAACGGCCCCAATGTAAAAGATTAAGCCTTCTTCCTTCTGGCGTCGGGTGGTAAAAGTATTGCGATGGTGGATGCCCAGGACCTGCATGTACTTGGCTGAGTGGGAGGGAGAGTTAAAGTGCTCGGCCACAGGCAGTGATGTCGCTTGGTGTGTGTGTCCCGGAGATGTTCCCTGAAGCGATCTCCAATTAGGCATCCCGTCTCTCCAATGTAAAGGAGACTTCATTGGGAGCAACAGATAGAGTAAATGTCATGAGTGGATTTGCAAGTAAAACTTGTGACTTATCAGTGACTTATCTGAATGACTTTTTAGCACCGCCTATTTGCACAACCGTTTGCTGCTGCCTTCGCAGCTTTACCTTTCCACACGAGCTCCCACATGGTGGAAGGGATGAAGTTGCAGACTGTTCACCCAATGATGCAATCCTGACGTCTTCGAACAAATATGATGCCCGTGGGAGAATACACAACTGGGGTTGTCCATCCCTCACGGCTCAGCTAAATATCAAAATTTTCGTTAGTTTATTCAAATCTTTTCCCTGTCTCTTCTCCATCTACCGTTATAATGTCCTACAGCCCACTCAAGAACAATTAGAGGTGGTCACTAAATGCCAACTCAGTCAGAGAGTCCGACATCCAAGATTTTTTAAAATAAATCTGTCTCAGACATCTGCATTCCCTCGAATCCCAACCTTTTGATCATGCTTGATTTTAACTCTATTTTTGTCTATCGCCCGAAATTTCATGTATCCAAATCTCTTCATTAGGAAGATCTCATAATGCCGTGAGGAAAGGAGTTACTCACCAAGTGATGAAGAAAAACTGATATGTGTTCAAATCAACGGCAGTAACATTCTATCAACGCTGCATCGTGCCTTTCATATAATGGAAATTTCGAAGACTTTCCTCTGACTGGAGTTGAAGCACTCTTGATCGAGGAAAGTGAGTAATAACAGTCACTTCCCCGTGAGGGATTGATCCATTATGCGACAACCAACCGAATCACCTGTGGCTGATATAGCTCCATCCCCTTACTCTGGTAATGGCATTGTACACCATTAGAGTGGGTTTGCCTGTGTTGAACTGGACGCAGCATTCTTTCTGAAGACGGGCTTTACTGGGATATAAAGACCTGGTAAAACACATGGAGGGATATGCCTGGAATCAGAAGACGTCAGGAAGAATGAACAGCGTTTACTTGGAAATAAAAACCTTGCAAAGGAATCCACTGAGATCCTGCGGGAGAAAGCCATTAGAAAAGACAAGGCGGGGTTTCATGGGGAGGTGGAGCAGACAAATAGATCGCGTGGTCTGAAACCAGGAAAAAGTGATTTGTGTCCATAAGGAAATTTTCCAGATGATGTGAATTTGATGGGAGTAAACAGGAAGAAAATTTCCTCATACAGATGGCTCTACAACTGGAGTTTAGACTCCGAAACCACTGATGAATGATAAAGAATAGTTTGGAGCATGGCTTGGTTTTTTTTCATTCTAATGTTTTTGAAATTGGGAATTATTTCTTTTTTCAGAGAATAGTAATTTCAGGCGCGTACAGACACACAAGGAATGAATTTGACGGGGACAGAGGGTCTGCTCTGTAGGGTTGGGGTTGAGTTAAGTACACACTCTCTAATTGGTTAACGTTAATTGGAAAGAAATTGTATAACACATACAACTGAATACGACTAAATGTGAAAATTATCATGAATGGTTTAGCAGCTCGATCTCAGTGAACTTCTATAAATTTTAAAAGAACTGAGCTATTTGTATTAGCTCAGCATTAAAGGGAAGCTGCTTAGCTCAGTCTGCGGCATAACTGTTTTACGATACAAAGTGTTGCCAACAGTGTGGGATTAATTCTCGCAACATCTCAGTTTACCATTACGATCCTGATATCTCCACTCACCTAATCTATTAGGCGCTGGAGAGAATCAAAGGGAAATTATGCCATCGTGAGTTGGAACTGACCTGTGGAGAGACGCATCATTTTTTTCATCTGTTGCATTGGACATTTGGCTGCAATCACAGAGGTGGTATTGAGTGAATTTGCTGTACACATATCTCCCCCCAAAATATCCCGTGACAAGACTCGAAACATATTTCTGTTTGAATTCTTTAAGCTTCACAGTAGTAATTTAAAAAAAATCAATTCGATTCGAGTTTTTCCAACAACATTGAAAATATCCAAAGAGATAAATATCATTCTTTTTGTATTGTTTTAATAACCTGTATGAGTTTAAAGCAATTGCAATAACATGAAACGATATAAGCGTCCTTTCCACAATTTAACACAGTGTATGATGAGCGGTTTGAGAAATCGAATCCATCTCAAACATCACCCCTGTATCTCTATTGAGAGTTGGATATTCTCCTGGGGAATATTTATTTGTGGTCGTAAGTAAAGGAGGCATTTCCCAAGGACAGAGCACTCCACAAAGTCAGAAGTTAGATCTTTAGAGTGAATGCTGCTTTATTCAACGTTCTATTGCAACGTGTGTGTGTGTGTGTGTGTGTGTGTGTGTGTGTGTGTGTGTGTGTGTGTGTGTGTGTGTGTGTGTGTGTGTGTGTGTGTGTAAGAATTCAGAACGTTTGGTATTGATGGTCAGCCAAATGAATGCTCTTCCTGTAGAATGTGGGAGGCAAGAGTCACTAGTAATGTCCCAGGTGTCTGCGTCTGTGGGAAGTGCATCCAACTCTAGTTTCTTGGTAAATGTCTAAGGAAACTGGAGCTGGACTTTGGATCATTCGGGAGACTGACGAGATAATTGAGAGGAGTTTTTGGCAGGCTCTAACACTCAGGTACAAGAAAAAAATCGATGGCTTACAGTCGGTAAACGAAGAGGGAATTGGCAGACAGTGCATGCATCCACTGTGGTCGTGCTCCTCGGTTACAAGCATAGAATCGCGTTATTGATACTTTTGAGGGGGAATGATTTAGGAGGGGTAAAGCATGGGGTTGTTCCTGTTGCTCAAAAGAGACGGGGAGACAGAAAGAGAGCATTATTTTTAGAGATTTCATAATGAGAGAAACAGATTACAGATTCAGTGGGTGGGGGCACACTTATGATTGTTATGTTGCCTCCTAGCTCTCAGAGTTTGTAATGTCTCGCATCATTTATGTGCGATTCTTAAGGGAGAGAGGGAGTAGTCCCAAGTCATGGTCCACATATGAAACAACAACATTGGTAAGAAATGCCATATAAGGCTGAAAGTCAGTGAGCCAGAGTGACATCTTCGATCTCGATCAAACAGAGTTGTTCTCTCTGATTTGTTACCCATGACGCGTCGTGCAGAGATGAAGAATAGGGAGAGAGCTTTTGAACATAAGGCTACTGGGATAATACAGGGGGTCAGGATTTGGATACCTGGATAATTGGGTCTTATTCTGAAGTAAGTGGATCCTCTACAACTAGGATGGTTTTCACGTGAATCACAGGAGAACCAATATTCTGGTGGTGGTGAGGGGAGGGGGGATAATTTGCTCATGCACTTCAGGAGGGTTTATGCGAACTCAGCAGCGCAATGGGAACATGAATTGCAGCTCAAGTTTACAGGAGGTTTTGAGTAGTGAGACCATAAATAGGTTTTCTGGTTTGCAAGAGTGTACTGGCAAGGATGAAGATAGTTCCAAGTGTGTTTACTTCATCGCCAGGAGCATCTGGAATAATGCAGATGAACTTAGAGCATGGGTTGTTAACTTGGAGTTCGACGTTGTGGCCATTTCAGAGATATGAACGGAGAAATGAAAGGACTGGGAGTTCCTGGTGCTACAGTTTCGATATTTCAGTAAGAACAAAGAAGGTGGTTAGGGACGGCGAGGTGTGGCATGATTAGCCAAGGACAGTATTACAGGAGCGAAAAGAATACTTGATGAGCACTCTAAGGAGTCTACTGAGATAGAAAGATCTGATATTAGACTCAGGAAAGGAGAGATCACTGTGAATGGAGTTTTCAGTAACCCACTGAAACATTCCAGAGATGTAGAGGAAAAGATTGCAAAGATGATTCTGAATAGGAGCGAAAATAACGGGTAGTTGTTATGAGGAAGTTTAACTTTACCATTACTGATTGGAAAGTTTATAGTTTGAGTAAATCTGATCGGTAAGTTTTTGTCCAATGTGTGCAGGAAGATTTCCTGACATAGCATATAGTCAGGCCAACAAGAAGCAAAGCCACATTGGAATTGGTACAGGGTAATGTACCAATCTGTTTGATGTGGAGGGAAGTGAGCACTTTGGTGATCGGAATAGGTGGTACCTATTCATCTGTGTCACAATTGAAAAAAGGCAATGCTGTCGAGGAGAATATTGTGATACAACATATTAGAATACACGAAATTATTGTTCGTAAGGAGTTTGTGTTGGCAATTCTTGAAAGTATGAAAAAAGACCTGTCCGTTGTGCTTGATGGGATGTATCCTAGGATTCTCTGGGAATCATGTGTGGAGACATTTAACTATGGACTTTGTGTCATCGGCGTCTCTGTGATTAGTGCGAGAAGACGCAAACTAAGTGAATATTGACCCCTTCTCCAAGAAAAGCAGGAAAGAAAACTTTGATAATTGCAGAACAATGAGCCTTAGTTTCGTTGTAGATAAAGTTCTGGAAAAAGTTATGAGAGAAAGGACTTATGTTCATCTAATAAGGAAAAAGTTGATTTGGGATAGTCAATTTGATTTTTTGAAGAGTAGTTTGTGCTTCACGAACCTTATTGAGCTCTTTGAGAATTTGAGCTATTAGCTGAATGAGGGTGAAGCGATTAAAATGGTGGCTATAGTTTTCAATAAGGCATTGATAATATTCCCCACGGTAGGCTATTGCATAAAATATATTGGTACATGATTGATGGATTTTTTATATTGGTTTGGATGCGAAAGTGGCTAGCTGGAAGAAGACAGAATGGGTAGTTGATGGGAGATATTCATTCTGGATTTCAGAAACTAGTGGTATAGCAGAAGGTTTTTTTTTTCGATCCACTGCTGTTTGTCATTTTTATAAATAACCTGGATTAGGGCATGGAATGATGGGTCAGTAAATTTTCCGGTGACACGAAGCTCAATGGAGTTGTCAACAGTGCCAAATGTTGCTGGAGGTTGCAGTGGGATCGGAATAACCTGCAGAGCTGAGCTCAGAGGTGTCAAACGGAAATTAATGTGGGAAAAAGTGAGGTCATTCACTTTGGAAGGAGAAACAAGAAGATTTCTGGGCTCAAAGTAATATTCTGGAAGTTAAGATGAGCAGAGAGACCTCGGTGCTATTGTGCAAAAAACTCTGAAAGTTACCACCCGTGTTGAAAGATTTTTTTGGAAGGAGCACGGAATGTTGGATTTATTGGGAGAGGGATTGATTTTCAGAGCCATGAGGTCATGTTGCACTCCAGAAATTCTCTGGTGGTCGCAATTGTGGAATTGCATACAGTTCTGGTCGCCAAATCATCGGACGGATGTGCAATCATTTGCAAAGCTTAAGAGGAGATTAAATACGATGCTGTCTTTTTTTGGAGGGAAAGTCTTACGAGGAAAGACTGAGGGACCTGGGGCTGTTTATGACAGAGAGAAGAAGTTTGAGAGATGATTTAATAGAGACATAAAAGATGATCAGATACTTTCTTAAGGTGGAGAGTGAAGGAACTTTTTACAAATGGTGATGGTCGGCACAAGGGCACACAGCTTTAAATTGAGGCTGATAGATGCCGAGGCATGTTCTATTCTCAGTGAGTAGAAAAGGTGCAGAAAGCCGACCATTCACCAGTCGGAGACGCACTAACTTTTAGGACTTTTAAATGATCAGGGGATAATCTTTTGCGTCATAATTATAAAATGTCGTTAAGCTGGACTTCTGATTAGGATCGCGTTAGGTGTAACATCAAGGGCCAAAGAGCCTTTATTGCACAGTAATATTCGGTCCTCGAGCTGTTCGCAGCCTGGTGTTGCAATCGTCCTGGCCAATATCAGTGAAATGAGCGTCTGGCGTGGATCAATCTCTCAACTTCGGCAGCTCTCACACTTCTAGTCTGCAAGAGAAGCACGGCAACCTGATCAATTGCCCCAATGGACCTGGCATCAGAGGACGTCCAACGGCTGCTATTCTTGCCACTGAGGCCAGAAATCCAATTGCTCTTTTTTTTGCTGTGGATCTGAATTGAAACTCACCTCAGAGGTGGTTGTACTGATTATGGATCATCCATTATGTCGTATCAGGTTCAGGAACAGGACAGAGAAAAACGTGGTGAAAAAAAAATGTAACTGAATATAATTCTGGATTAGTGATGCTGGAAGAGCACAGCAATTCAGGCAGCATCCAAAGAGCAGCGAAATCGACATTTCGACGAAAAGCGCTTCATCAGGAATAAAGGCAGAGAGCCTGAAGCGTGGAGAGATAGTTGAGAGGACGGTGGGGGTGGGTTAAAAGCAGCATAGAGTACAATAGGTGAGTGGGGGAGGGGTTACTGATTATAAGTTTACCGTGGCTTCCTGCGTTGATCACCGTCAATGTTTGGTCACTACTGTACTGGGATTTTCCTTCAATTCGTCACAGAATTCAATTCGCCGACACTGCACCAAGTTCCTTGGCAACGTTCATACGACACAATGACCGACATTGCACACAACGTCAACAATCTTCAGCATTAGTACATCAAAGAGCACGTGGCATGGTTTGTATAAATAGTATACAAAGAGCAATGCTATGCAAGAGCTAATTGAATTCTAGTTTAGATTAGATTACTTTACCTACAGAGTGGAAACAAGCCCTTCGGCCCAACCAGTCCACACCTCCGAAGAGTAACCCACCCTGACCCATTTCCCTTTGTCAGATGCACCGAACACTACGGGAAATTTAGCATGGCCAATTAACCTGATCTGTATATCTTTGTATTGAGGGAGGAAACTGGAGTACGCAGAGCAAACCCACGCAGTCACAGGGAGAACGTGCAAAATCCACACAGTCAGTTGCCCAAAACTGTGAGGCAGCAATGCTAATCAATGAAACACTATGCCACCCGTGAGCCACAATGCAAATTAACAAGATTACAGAGTAATATTCAAAATGTCAGATATTCACATTCATTTCCTTGGCCAGAATTCCAGCCTTGCAAAGGGCGAGTCTGCCCCTGAATCTCCAGAATCCACGTGGACGCCTGTCCATTGGTCCACCTGGAAGCCTATGTTCAGCCTGGCAGAGCAATTGTGAGAAATCTCCACTTTATGATCTAAAGCTGCGACACAATTTGTCTAATCCAGCTGAGATGGCAGCGAAGTACACCTGAGACCTTAATATGTTTTGACGAAGATTCAAAATGCCCTCATTATGTTAGTGTTTAAAGACCTGGGCCAGAAACAGCCCAGTCAGGACGGAAGATGAAGAGGCCATTCTTCACACCGCTCCTGCCCCGCCCCGCCATTCGATATCATCGTGGCTGAGCCAGTATATTAATGTCTTTTTTCAGCCTAGCAACATCATCGTGTTTCCTACTGGCTAACAGATATAATAATCGAGCTCTATCTTCAATAGACATCGAAATTGTTCACTTGTGAGGAAAAGAAGGTCCGTTTCAAGGCAGTTGGGTTCCTGCTCCAATAGTGCAGGTATTGCTGAGGAGCAGCCGAGTCTGGTCTGATCACTTATCAAACCATGAACTAAAACACAACTCTGGTGAGACGCAAATCGATGATCTTGGAATAACAACTTCAGCAATCACGGGGAATCCAACGGGCTTTCTCTTGCGCCACAGAACCGCGCAAGCAGGCCTTTTTTTAAGCACACAGGGTTGCCTTTTCCGCGGGACTCCCATCTCACGTATGTCTGCCTTCGTCACACTTTCCAGTACCAGGTGCTTATCCAAGAGTGCTCTGGCTATTCAAGTGTTTGTCTACACACTGCTGAAATATTCTACAGACACGTAGCTATGCCTCACTTTCAGATAGTGAATTCCAGTCAAACACCACTGTCTGGGTGAAAATATTTATTGTAAATCTCCACTGAATCGCTTGTCTCTTGCTTTTACTCTATGCTACTGCGTATTATTACTTCCCAAAACATGCTTATTTCTGTCACACATATCTCTCCTCTTCATAGTATGTGCACGTGAATCAGTTTTTCACACAGCCTTCTCTGCACTTGGATAAACAGCTCCAGGATGGCTCGTCTACCTTTACAGTGGAAATGTTCCAGCCCTTTGTCATTCTTATCATTTCCTCTGAACAACTTCTCCTGGAATCAGACGCTTCCTGCAGCCTTCAATGAAAAAAAAATGTCCTCTGAAGAAAAGACAAAATATCTCAACAAAACTCAACAACTCTTTTACATCGATGGAGAGAAAGGAGAGTTAATGTTTCGAGTCCAATGATTCGTTTTTGAAACTAATGGGACATGCGTGTGCGAAAAGAATGTGGAAGAAGGCGGATATGTCTGAAATGATTGAATTCGATGCTGGGTCCTGAAGACGGCATAGTCTGTCAGCAGAAGATGGGGTGTTGTTCTTCCAGCTTGTGCTGTGCCTTGAAGGGGCACTGCAGCAGACCGGAGTCTGAAATGGTGTCTTGGCAACACAGTGTAATATTGAAGTCACAGGAGACTGGAAGATCAAGATAATTTTTGTTGATTCCATACAGAACGTCGGTGATCTCAGCTTCGTCATTGACTCTGTTTTTCTCTCCCCATTGTGCAGTGATAAAATTCAGAGGAGGAAATACAGTTGTCTGGATTGAATGAAGTGCTGACAAATCACTGAAAGATGTGTCTGGAAGGTTATAGAGTGAGGAGAGTATTGTAACCCAGAAGGTCTTCTAGCCTAGACATTAGAACGTTACAGCACAGTGCAGGCCCTTCGGTCCACGATCTTGCACTGACCTGTGAAAAAAATGTGATGTCCACCTAACCTTCACCGTTACATTATTATCCATGTATATGTTCAATGCACATTGAAATACTCTTATATTCAGCGAATCTACGAGTGTTGCAGGCAGGCTGATCCACCCACGAACTACTCTCTGTGTGAAGAAATTAGCACAGTTATCTGTCCTATATCAATCAGCATTCAATTTAATGCTATAACTCCTCGTGTTGGCCTTTGCCGTCAGAGGAAAGAGGCTCTCATTCTCCACTCTATCTAACCTTCTGATAATCATATAAATCTTGATTAAGTCACCTGTCAACCTTCTTAACTCCGACGAAAACAACATCAGTCTCCTCAGATTTTGCTCGTAAGACCTTCGATCCACACCAGTCACCATCCCAGTCAACCTCCTTTGAGCCCTTCCAGAGATTTCATATTTTTCCAAAATTCAGTGACCAGAGCTGCATGCAATATTTGGTGGTGCCCTATCAGGTGGTAAAGCCGCTACTTCTGTGATTTTATGGAGTGGTGTTGTCTGGGCAGTTGTTGGGACGCAAGGAATACTGGTCCAGAGGGTCGCGACAGAAAATGTCCTGCATTTTGCTGGCAAGTTGTGGAGTTCAGTGGAATGGAATATTGGTGAAAGTGGAAAAGAATGTGTACCTTCCACCGCTTCCTGTCACCAGTAAGCATGTCTAAGTCACAACTCATTCAGACATATTTCCTCATCTTTAAAAGGTGTACACACTTTCAGGTTGCCATGAGAAACGTTTTGTAAACTATTTCATTACTGACAGGATTACCGGTTAAAGCTGTGTGAAAGATGTTGCAAATGGGCATACCAGACAAAATGAGGTGCCACGTGAAAAAATATGTGTTTCATTCAGGAAAGCTAAAATAAAATTGTGCATAGAAAATTGTGGCGAGCTGTCTGCTGATTTTTTTGATGAGGTAAAAAGAAGTCTTGATGGTGCTAATCGAAAACGATCAGACAAATGTAGATTGGAAAAACAATAGACAAAACTTCTGTGAGACCACTGTGCCTGAAACCTGGGTATGAAGGTATAAAAGCGGAAGTAGCAATATTGATCATAAATTGGCTGCGTGAAACGTTACTGATGAAGGGTGCCTGCCGGAAACTTAGATTTTCATGCTCCTCGGATGCTGCGTGACCTGCAGTGCTTTTTGAGCACCACTCTCTTGCTGACTCTGATCTCCAGGATCTGCAGTCCTCACTTTCACCAGCGGGAAAGGGGACAGAGTCATCATTAACAATTGTGTTGTGAACTGGAAGAATTTTTCAAGCGAAGTTTGATTGAGCGTTGGGATGTGGAAGTTCTGGTTAGATTAGTTTAGCCCAACAGCATTCTATGATTGATCAGAGCCCCCAGCGACCCCATGAGTTTCTCTGATTGCTTGAAGGACCAATGCCTCCAGCTTGGTCATGTAGGAACGCCTCTTCTTCGCTGTTGGGCATTATACGTCATCAGTTGGGATGGGTCCTGCAGCATGCATACGGTTAACATGATTGGTGAGCATGCATGCAGCGAATGATCATTGGAATGAAATGTCGTTTCCAATCGATAGTCGGTGAGTGAGGGCGAAAGGAGAGGGAAGCGCCAGGTGCTAGAGCCCAGATACACTATATATCTATACATCTACTATAAATACCGGAAGAAACATCAAAGCAGCGTTTCACAGGAGGCTCCAACGCACTGATGATGTCCCCTAGCCAGGGGACGAAACGTTTGCAGCAAAAATTTCCAGCTCGGTGAACAGAACCACAACAACGGACACCCGAGCTACAAATCTTCAATCAGACTTTAAGCCCAGATACAGGTTTCATGTTTGGTCATTATATAATTCTGGACCCAAACATAGTGTATCTGGGGTCGCGAATTAAGCCAAAGAGAGTCTGACTCTTCTTCCCAGAAACAGCCCCAAGTCAGCCACCTCTATTCCCTGGTTCAGTTTTATATTTTTTTTAATTTATCAGGTCACTGTTGGTTTATCTATCTTTAGTGTGAACAGAGATGAAAATAAATGATATTGTTTGAAATCATTGTTGTGGTCCATGAGGATGTGGTATTTTGGGGAGACGTTTGGTTGTGGATTAGTGACTGGTATTGATGGAAGAGTGTATCCCATGAACACCTCTGTCCCTTGCCTTTCTATAAATGTTTCTGAGACGAAAATAATCCACATACGAGTTTCTTTTTGGAAAAATCCTGCATTGAAAGGTGATGAAGACTGGACTGAAGTTTGACAGTGATTATCTTTATTGCTTGTTCAATTAGTGAACATCACTGCTATTAATCATGTCCGTGCTAACATCAAGTCTCTTGAGCATCAGGATGCGCGTTGGGCCAGTGGCGCAATGGATAACGCGCCTGACTACGGATCAGGAGACTGTAGGTTCGAGTCCTACCTGGCTCGAGGGCAGTGTTGACTTTTATTACGCATTAAAAATGATTTCTCTGCGGCCGAAATAAGGTATGAGTTCTTAATCTGCAGGAACAAGAATGCGTTCATTAAATGTCCCCGAAAACATGAGACTCAATATTCTAGCGTCGTCACAGGAGGGAAGCTGAATAGACGGACACGTTGGCCATGGGCACGTTTCCATTTCACAAAGCCACCGATCGCATCATTGTTGCTCGCGGGAATGCTCGTCTTTGAGCATTTGTTAAAACTCCTTTGCCAATGGAATCAGAGAAGAATGAAGAGTTAAATGTCCAACTAATCTTTATAGAGAGTGAGTTCCAGAGTCTAACACCTGCAGACTGATAAATTTTTCCGACAAATCTATTCAAAGCTTTCTGCATCTTGTCTGAAATCTACAAACCCTGGTGATCGATCAAGAGCAACTGTTTCCATCAATCTGTAATTCCATGCTTCCCATTATTTCCTACACGTCAATCATGTCTCCTCACAATCAGCTCTGCTCTGAGAAAAATAACCCCCACTTTGCCTCGGCCAGACCACTAAAAACATTCTTATGCAGGAAATCCAAAGTGTAACGTCGCTGTTTGTTTTGGTGAGCGTGTAGTAAGATTTACTTCGAATACATTAGCTAGGTTGACTTCCAGATTTTAAAACAGAGAGAAAATTAATCACAAAAGTAAGGCATGAAACGAAATGAACCAAATGTAGAATACCCACAGAGCTCAGCTATCCAAAGTAAACTTAATTATGCTTTTCAAAAAATACACAAGTCTGATAATTAAGCCCCATAAACACAGAATACAAATGAAACTGGTTTACAGCTCGATATTAGAGGGGCAAAAGATGAGAGACATGCACATCAGTGGCATCGGTAGGCACATTGAAAACCTTCGTGTAATTATGTGCGGCTGATACTTTGGAAATGGTTAACAAATTATTTCGGCTGTCAAATACCTTTTGAAATTCTTGCATTCGCTGAAATTTCTTGCCTGTTTTTAGCAATTCGGCGAGTGGAGCAGTCTCACTTCAAACAGTCAGCACAAACTTTCAGTAAAAGTGACTCAATCCGGTAAACTGTCATACTGCTCTTTTCGTCAACAATGTACAAACATCCCCCATAACTTTCGTTTTCACATCCCGTGGGGCTATTTGTCCGTGTTCAACGACATAGCCCAGGAAGGTGACTTTGGCTTTGGCTTTGGCAGATTCACTTTCAGCTCGGTTTGCAAACCAGTTTGACTTCCGTATTCGATCAATCAAGCCCGATAAATGCTGCAAATTTTCAATCCATGAGAGACTGAATGTCACCAGGAACAACACACACAAGACTGTTGTGTATCCGGCAATTACCTTGTCCGTTCACATCGAGGGCCTAACCGCCTGTACTGCGCTGTATTTTTCTATGTTCTATGTTCTATTTTCTTCTGGAACAGAACTGAATAACTTTATCAATATTAGACAACTTTTGAATTGTCCAATTTTATTTCAGGAACGTCCAATGCAGAATTACCTGAAATTGGTTCTTCCCAGTGTGTTGCAGTCAATATCACATTCTCCCCTTGCATTCGTTCTCTGCAAAAATATCATTAGGCATTTTCCCATCATACGTTCTGTGAGATTCCTTCATGCCAGGAGTTCTTATCAAGTAGCTAACCTCACTCAATTTCCTCTCAATTTGATAAGGTCTTCTAAACCTTGCTTTAAAGTTTCACCGATTAATGAAATTTAAATAAATACATTGTTCCCAGTGGCAAAATTCTGATTCTTTTGTTTCTCATACACTTCCTGCTTCACCATTTGCTGCGATA
Source organism: Hemiscyllium ocellatum (assembly GCF_020745735.1). Classification (NCBI taxonomy): domain Eukaryota; kingdom Metazoa; phylum Chordata; class Chondrichthyes; order Orectolobiformes; family Hemiscylliidae; genus Hemiscyllium; species Hemiscyllium ocellatum. Next base: position 79,332 of record NW_026869140.1, on the reverse strand, counting down.
CTTTTAAGTGCTGTCTCGACAACTCCCCAACATTATTTAGTCCAACTCTAAAACTTGACACATCGGCCAAATGCTTGGTCTCTGTAATCTGCCTTATTAATTTTTCCTTATTAAATTGTAATGGCCCTCTTCCTTTATGCCCAAAATTGGTTTCAGATGGTCTTAGTTTTGTGGATTCTTTCGATATATTTCAGATCGCAAACAGCACTGACGTAACTCCCTTATGGAAAAAATCTGGCTACTCTGAACAATAAAACCTCAACATAGTCTTTAATAATTGATGTCGCCTTTCCAGTGCACCCTATTATTCTAGATGGCACACAGTAGATTTGATTCGTTTTAATCCAAAGCTACCTATCTACTCCTTGGAAAGTTTGGATGTGAAGTTTGTCCCTTGATCTAATTGTATCTCTGATGGTAGTCTTCATCTAGTTTTTTTAAAACATCATAATTCTTCCTCAAACCTTTTAGCTGTCATATTGCACATTTGAACAGCATTTGGAAATCTCGTCAATACATCCATTTATGCTAATTAATACTTATTTCCATCTTTTATTGGATGTAGGGAACCTACATAATGCAGCAAGACAATTAAGACAGATTCCTTGAACGCTGCAATAGGAACAAAAGATGCAGGCTTTATTATTTCCCATGGTTTTCCGTTTAGTTGAAATGTATGACACTTCTGGCAAAATTCAACTATATTCATCTGCAATCCAGGCCAGTGAAAATGTCTTTGTATTTTAGCCCCCGTTTTCCTCACGCCTAATTCAATTTGTGGCACGTGTGGCACTCGCAGCACCACTTTTCTGTACCCTACTGGGAATAAAAAACATTCTGCCCAATTCTCTCTTGCTTGAATATATGTTGGTTTCTATTTGCTCCTTAACATAACATTTGCTAAGTAATATCACACAAGGATGCATTCACCCTCCTTCCAAATATATGTCTTCTGATCCAACTGCTTTAATTTTTTCAACTTTCTGCTGTAACTCAGTAGAATAGCTGAGCTGAATATACTTGCGTTTTTAACGTTTGTCCCCTGCTGTGTCCCACTTATTTGACAATAAAAAAAATGTAATCTTGATGCATTGTGTATGTTCCCTACATCCAGTAAAAGATGGGAATAAGTATTAATTAACACAAATCGATGTAATCATATTTCAGCCTCCTAATCCTTGCCTTTTGATTTCTTCTGCTTCCGATTGTGACTCTGTGATTGTGTAAAGACACAATCTGGGAAAATTCCTTTATCAACGTCCTGCATTGCTACTCTTGCCTGCAGCTCGACTGGCTTTTCAACTGGAGTATGGAGCAGGCTAACCGGTGATTGAGCTATATCATTTGCAAGCACAAATTGTATTCTTGGAGCTGAGAGTTTGTCCAGAACTCCCACTACAAACTCTGGACTCTTTTCTGCCCACTCTAGCTTCACTGTACATCACTGAGCAATGTTTCGTCCCACCATGAATTCCTGAGTACATAGGTCTTCAAAAGTATATATTTCCCCATCCTTCTGCCTCACAGATTGAGACGATCCTGTGCTCCTGAATATTGTTGCCTCTCTATCTGCTACTCCAGGCCAAGGTAAATAAACTTTAACTTTGCAGTTATATTTTTCAAGCAGATCTGTCACTTCCCCCTTACCAACCTCTGATCGGTTTGTGCACTCTGATGCAGCTTCTCAGCCTCCACTGTGCTTTCTATTATCATGCCAACAAAACATCCAGGCTTGTTTTGTTTTCCTGCATTTGACTTTACAGTGCTTTCCATAGTTCTCCAATACTAATTTCATGTGGCCTACTTTATTGCAATGAAAACCTCAGATCTTGATCCCTTCAAGGTTTTCCTATATATCCTGTGATAAGTTATCCTCATGATCTTCACAGAGATTTAACTTTCCCTTTCCACATGAGGATTTCTCTTTGCCCAATTTCTATCCCTTCGGCTTAAAATGATTCTGGAAGCCCATCCTTGTTTTATGGACCAGTTCATTACAATCACCCATTTCAGCTGCTATCCTTGTCGTTTTAACAATATGCTCTTCCAGAGTAATCTTATCTTCAGCTTTTATCTCCAGCGTTTAATGTGAATTCCATTAATAATTGCCAATTTCTGAAGTTCAATCTCTGTCTCCCTTTCTCTCTGCTCTTCTGCTCTCTGTTCTTCGAATCGTACCTGAAACTGCTTGAAATCTACTGTCTTTTCCTTATCTCTCGCGTCTAACTCAAGCTGCTTCATATTCAATTAACATTTAAACATCTCTGCAAATTCTCATGAATTTTCCAGCTGAGTTAAATGCTGAGCTACTGCGGGCAATGACCTCTCCTTTCCTCACAGAAAGAGGCAAATACAACCCCAGCGTTTCTGCTTATTCCAGAAGCCTGGCCTGAATCAGTTTTTTTTGGTAAAACTGCCAACTTTACGTTGTCCCTAGCCAGACAACTCTTTGTACTAAATGAGACACTGCTTTCCCAAGAACTGTCTACGACAATCCAAATCAACACCCGAAATAAAGACACAAGCACAAACCGGGCGAGCTAATCGCTCACTGAACTTATGGCTCTCTGGGTAATCATCACTCATAGCCATGCATCAGGGGTCGTGAATCGGATTTTACAGCCTGCACTGGTAAATCTTTTTAAGAGATCGCCAACATCAGATTTAAAGGACAGAATTCCGAGAAATGAAATGAGAATTAGAATGTATCACCATTACTTGTTTAGCACAATAGGGGTGCGGTTAATCTCTCTCGTGTCACGAATCCTGATGCATCCATTGCGTCCACTCTCTCAACTGCCTTGATTTAAGTACTGAATATGTTGCCCCTGTATCTACCGAATGCGCACCTTCCACATATAATACATTTTCCCTTGAGACTAAAATTCGCTTCTTCTTATCAACACCTCAATGTCAGGGTCCTGAAACATTCGAGTTCCTTTCCCGATACGGAGTTGTTTTTTTCCCCATTCCTTGACTAGTGATATGTTAGCTTACTGGCCTTGTAAGTCTGCCAGCAGTTCGGGTTAATTTTACTTTTGTTTTGTTTTTGTCTGCAAAACTTGCCTCTGCAAAGTCAGGTTCTTACTTCTTTGTTTCCCTGTGCTTTTATTGGTTTCAAAATAAATGCTAATTTTCCATTACAAAGGACATCACGTTATTTTTAAAGGTCGCTGCAACAGCGAGGGCCGAAGTGTCTGCACTGCATTGTAACGTTCTATGTTGTAAGCTACATTTCCTGCTGGTTTCTCATGTCTCTCCTCAATGTGGAAGTTTCCAGTCACATCTTCCAGAGATTTGTCTGCACTTCGTTCAATAGAGGCAACTGTATTTCCTGCTCAGAATGTGATCTCTTTGCAATGGAGAGAGGAAAACAGAGTCGGTGACAAAGCTGAGATCACTTAGGTTCTGTCCAGAATCAACAAAAACTATCCCGATCTTCCAGTCTCCTGTAACTTCAACATTACACTGTTTTCCCACCCTTCAAGCACTCTGTCTGTATTCCTGATGAGGGGCTGTTGCCCGAAACGTCGATTTTGCTGCTCCTCGGATGCTGCCTGAACTACTGTACAATTCCAGCCACACTCTAATCGAGACACTGTGTTCCCAGGCCACTATTCCAGTCTCTGGTTTGCTGCAGTGCTCCTTCAAGGAACAACTCAAGCTGGAATACCTTCAACTCATTTTATACAGACAGACCATGCAAACGTTAGGACCCAACATCGAGTTCAATCATTTTAGAACCCGTCCGCCCTCTTCCACATTCTCCACCCACCCGTCCATCCCATCAGTTCCGAAGACAGATCGTTGGACTCGAAATGTTAACTTTCCTTTTCATGAGATATGGACACTAGCAGTTGATTTTGTTCAGACCTTTTGGCTTTACTTCAGGGAACTTTGCTTGTCCGTTGCAATCGCCAGACTGCTGGAAGCTTCTGATTGCAGGATGAGATTCTCAGAGGAGATGACAGGAATGGCAAGGGCTGGACCATTTCCATTGTGAAGGTAAACGAGCTAGGTTGGGGGATGTTTATCGAAGAGCAGAGAAGGCTCATTGAGTAACCGATTAACGTGCACATCTTATGAAAAGGATATATATGTATGAGAGGGATCAGACTATATTTGGAAGGAATACAGTGGCATAAATGAAATACAGGAGACAAGATGTTTTGAGGAGAATTTGCGACAATGCTTTCACCAGTAGAGTGTTGCGAATCTGGAAATCATTATCTGAGCATGTGGTAAAGCTACGTGTCAGGAGAACATTCCAGCAGTCTGTAGACGTACATTTGAAGAGCCAGAGCACACGTGGATAAGGAACAGGTACTGGAAAGTGTAACCATGACAGACAGATGCGAGATGGGTGTCCTGAACGCAATGGGTCAAAGACAAATTTGTGTGTTCAAAGGCAATTGCAGGCGTGGCTCTGTGTTGCAATGGATAGTGCATTGGACTTCTATGTCACTGCCCAGATTGTAATTCAAAGGTTGTGGGTTCGAGTCCCATCAGAGTCGACTTTTAGTTTATGGTTTGGAAGACGGTCAGAGCAGACTCAGCTGCTCATCTGCAAAACCAACAATATTCGTGCAGAAACCCAACTCTCTCGAAACGAAATATTTTCCTCTCACAATTTTAAATTTTCGATGTCTATTTATGATAGAGATCAATAAACATCTGTTAGTCAGTAGACAACACGATGATGCGGATAGGCTGGAAAAAGACACAAAATTGTTGTGTCAGCCATGATGATATTGAATCATGGAGCGGGGCCAGATCGGTATTAACAATGGGCTCCTTTGTGTCTGTGCCATTTCTGGTCGAGATTTTTAAACAATCGTAATGATAACAATATGAATTAAACACCACGAAATATTTTGGTCTCACCTCCACATCCCTTCCCTTCCAACTGGAAGAGACAGCTCTTGTTTTAGCTTTAGATCAGACAGCGGAGAATTCTGACAAGTTCTCCTTCAGGCTGAATGTTGCTTCGCATGGGTTTCAAAGTGGACACATGGAGCAAGCAAATGCATGGATTCAGGGGATTCGGGGCAGATTTCCCCTTTGCTGGGCTGGAATTCTGGCCAAGGCAATGAACGTGAAGTTCTGACATTTTGGATCTTACTCTGGATTCTTGCGACTTCAGCAATTAAATCGGAATTCACGTTGCCCTTGCATAACATTATTCAATCTTCACTGTTTATAAAAACCATGCCAAGTTCTCGTGGGTGCAGTATGCTGAATATTGTTGTCGTTGTGTGCAGTGTGGGTCGATGTGTCATATGAACATGCCGATGGAAGTTGGTGAAATTTCAGTGAATCGAATTCCCTGACGAAGTGAAACCGATCGAAGGAAAACCCCAGTCCAGTGGCGAAATGACATTTCTGGTGATCAACACAGGACACCACTGTAAACGTACGCAGCATTCAATAAAGTCGATTTCCGCCACATTTTTCTATGCCACATTTCCACCACATTTCTGGGACATTATTGTAATCTCTACGCTCTCACATTCTATAGGAAGAACATTCAAATGGCCAACTATCCATTACTAATGTCCTGAATTCACACACACATGCACATATATGCGCATATTTATATATCCACACAGATATAAATGTATGTGTGCATGCATGTATATGTCTGTGCAAAAATATTTAAAAGTTACCAAAGAACGTTGAGTAAAACAACATTTATTCTAAAAAAAATATGATTTCTTGGAGTGCTCTGTCCTTAGGAAATGCCTCAGTTACTTAAGACCAGCCATAAATACTCCCTGAGTGAATATCCAACACTCAATAGAGATACAGAGGTGATTTCTGCAAACAATGACGTCTTTCATACCGCTGATCCTGCGCTGTGTTAAATTCTGGAAAGGATGTTTAGCTCTTTACATATTACCGGTGTTGCTGCAAGCTCGCACAGGCCATTAAAGCAGTCCACAAAATATTAGATTTAACTCATTGGACATTTTGACTGTTACCAGAAAAACTGGAATCGAAACGATAACGATGTTTTAAGTATTGCTGTGAAGATTACAGAATTGCAGTAGGAATATTTTTCGTGTCTTGTTACAGGATATTTTTGGGGGAGATGAGTGAGCAGCATATGGACTCACTCCCTTCTCTGTGATTGCAGCCAAATATTCCAATGCAACACATGAAAGGATAAAGGTGCATTACATTAGCAGGTCAGTTCCCACTCACGATAGTATAGTTTCACTTTGATTATCGCCATCGTCTAAAGTATTAGCTGAGTTGGGAGATCATGATCCTGAGGGTATGCTGAGACATTGCGAGAATTAATCCCACACTGTTGGCTTCACTTTATATCATAAACCAGTTATGCAGCGGACTGAGCTAACTGGCTTCCCTTTCATGCTCAGTTTTTTGTACAATTGATAGAAGTTCACGTGGAACAAGCTGCTGAACCTTTCCTCACAATCAGCACATGCTGTACTTAGTCCTACTCAGTTGAAGGTGTTATGAACTTTCTATCCAATTAACTTTAACCAATTACAGAGTGTGCACGTAACGCGTACCCATCATGACCGCCCGGACACCCTGTCATGGTGAAATTCATTCCTCGCGTGTCTGCACGTGTCTTCACAAATATATTAGGATCAGCTTCTCAATAATCTTTCCAGCGAAGAAGAAATCGTTTTCGAATTCAACTGCTGTAGAAGGAAAAGGATAACTTTCCAAACTTCTCTTTGTCATTCATCGCTGGTTTTGAAGTTCTAAAGTTTTGATATAGATACATCCAAATGAAGGCATTTCCCTCCTGTTTACTCTCACCAAATTCTCATCGCCTGGAAACCTTCCATACGGACACAACTCAGTTTTACCTGGTGTCACGCCACATGATCTATTCGTTTTTTCCACCAACCCATGAAACCTCGCCTTGTCTTTTCAAATGGCATTACCCCTCACTACATCGATGGCTTCCTTTACATTTTTTTGTTTCCAAGTAAACACTGTCCATTCTTCCTGACGTCTTTTCATTACAGTCATTGCCATCCATGTTTTTTATTATCTCTTTATATCCCTGTATAGCCAATGTTGGGAAAGGATGCTGGGTCCAATGCAGCACATTAAAACTCGGTCTAATGCTGTGTACTGCCATTACCAATGTAAGGAAAATAGATGCTAGTTCAGGCAAAAGGGAATCCGTTGGTTGTCGCGTAATGGATCAATCCTTGACTGGGAAGTGACTGTTTTTCCTCACTTTTCTCCCTGGTCTGAACATTTGCTAAAGCAACACACTAAGGGAACATAGAATGACTATAGTTCAGAAACTGGCTATTCATTGCAAACAATGCACACCCAGTCCTCCAGGGATTAACGCTCACAGAACAATTTTTCTCTTCATTTGCGCCTGAAGTTCGCACCTTACTGACAGTCAACCCAGTTGTAGGCAAATCATATCTCTGGCGCTGTGAGGCAGCAGTGATAACCAGTGAACCACCTTATGGCCGTGTACAATATTGCAAGGCACATGTGGACGCGTTTGTCATGTGATTCCTGTCAAAGATGCTCTACTTTGTTGTTACCCTGACCAGGAACAATAAATTCTGATTCCCTGACCTAGAAATGAACCCAAACCACAGCGGTGAAAGTGCTGCATCGGAACCACTGGTCGACCAGGTAGGACGGCATGTGCAATTGTGTCTTCTCTTAACAGCATAGCTTTCTTTTCCTGTGATGAGACATTTCTATCGAAAAAGAATGTTCGTGACACCGTGCTTTTACAGCACAGAATAATACATCATGTCAGTACCAGTCATCAAACATCCATCCATTCTCCTTTCCAGTTACCACTACTTGGTCCACAGCCTGACGTCTGAAGTGTTCATCTCAATGAGACTTTCCATGCAAAGTTTTAATTTCAAATGAACCAGCGACAGAGACTGAAGTCAGATACCGTCACGTTTGTTCATGACCTGGCGGAGAACTGAACCTCATTTTGACCCATAGATGGAACTATACAGACACATCTTTTGAGAGTGACAAAGGCCTCAGGACATCCCAACTAACATAAAATGAGGAATTGAACCGTTTGGCCTCTTCTTTCTTCATTACTAGCTTTAAAATCCGATTCTGTTGACAAAAGCAGAGGTGTAAACTGACAGGAGGCTGTCCTTCGAAGACTGCCCCAATCGTGAATATTTGGTATCTGCAAACCGTCGATGTATCCACCTGTGAGGCAGACTGGCTAGCTGTGCTCTTCCATCCTCTGACTGGTTTAATTTGGATTCCAGCGCATTCCTGTCTCTACATAAGGAACAGGAGCATACAGCCGCATTCCTGTAAGTTTTCGTTCCCCCATTGTTTCACCGTTAGTTTACTGCTTCTAATGAGTCACGTTTTTCTTCCTGCCAAACGAAGGCATTCTTCGCATCAGAAGATTGACATCCACAATATCCTCAGGGGAAAAACACGGATGTGGACTTCCAAACTGAAATGGCTGAGGCCTGGTCTGCGCAAAAAATGACTTTCAGCTTTTCCTTCAAAAATAAGTCCTAACAACACACACAATGCACCTTCGGATGCTTGTTGCAAAGTTGTAAGGAAATTCAGCAAGGCTGCCGTGAGAATGGAGGTTACAACCGCTGGTTTACAAAACCAGCCTCGAACCACTGAGTTATAGAAGAACTAAATTCTGAGTCGTTTTGAGTCTGACAAAAGATGATGACCTCGAGCAGAACAAATTCGTTCAAATCAGTTTTGTGATACAAATTTCGTTTTATGTGACAAAATACGCCTTGAAACCCACTTCTTTGATCGCTTGTTTGATGTCACACTTTGTCAGCTTCCCAAGTTTTCATAATGGAACAGGGATCAACATTTGTATAACCTCCCGGCAGACTAAAATCTTTGACGTTTCTATTATGATTTTGGTGCTAGACAGTGACATCCTGAAAATAGGAACAGAAGTGTTTCAGATGGGAAAGAAAGCAAATCGAACTCTGGCCTTCATCGGTCACAACGTTTGGTATCGTGATTTGCATCTGATGTTGTAATTGTATAAAACTTCTGTTTGGCCACATTTGGAGTACTGTGTGCAGATCTCATCTCAAAATAGCAAGGATGTGGAGGATTCGGAGAGGGTACAAAAAGGGTTTATCAACACGTTACCAGTATTGTGTTTTTAAAGGTGTGTTAGGTATAAGAGGAAATTAAACAAAGATGGATTGCTTTGTGAGAGTATCAGAGGCTGACAGGCGACCAGGTACAGGAATATAACGCTAGGACAGGATAGATAATGTGGATAGTCAGAATCTCTTTTCCAATGTATAAGTTTCAAATACTAGAGCGCAGAGGTTTAAGGTGAGAAAGAGAAAGTTTAAATGATGTGTGTGAGGCAAGATCTTTTATTCAGAGAGTGGAAGTTGCCAAGCGAGGTCTTGAAACAGAAATGTGAGTAAAGTTTTGAAGTGGCATTTCGACAGAAACATGAACAGGCAGGGAATAGAGGGATATGGACCATGTACATTCAGATGGGATGAGTTGAGAATAGCATTGTGGTAGGCCGAAGGGCCAATTGCTATGCTGCACTGTTCTATTTTCTGACTTCCCAGCATTTAACCGATCAAAGCACTTCAGAATCTTGCATGTTTCATTCAGTTTCTCTCTCATTTTTCTTAACTTTAATTGGTTCATTCTCAATCTACTCCACTTCTTATTATAAAATCCCTCCATTCCCAATATCATCCGAGTGAAAATTATCTGGCCTGCCTCTGATACAACAATACCTTTCCTTCGGGCACACATGCTGTTCATAATATTCTAAGTGAAGTATGACTTGTACCTTGCATCGTTTTAGTAAGACCTCCCTATATTTAGCCTCCATTCCCTCTGTAAAAATTGGCAGCATTTGATTTGCCTTCTCTATTATTTGAAGACCCTGTAAGCTAATTTTTTTCTGATTGATAAACAAGGACTCGCACAAACCTTTATGTTTTCAGTCTAAAAACAAGTACTGTTAGCCTGACAGAAAGTCAGGAGCATGTTGCAATGAGTGAGAAACAACATATCAATAAAAAGTAACTGGACTCTTAGAAACAAATTTTATAAAAGAGAATTTGTTTTAGAGCCTGTTGGATTTTATTTGTTGGTGTGAATATAAATGGCAGAATAGATAAGGGTGTGGTGAGGGTGGGTGTTGGTACGGTGGATATGGTTTATTTCAGAAGCCCTTGTGTGAGTTTCAATAAGGGCTAGAATAGGGCCCCTTAAAGGTCAATAAGGTTACCGATGTGTGGAACTAGAGGAGATGAGTGAGATCATAAACAAAAAAAAAGTCTTGTCAGTATTTACTCTGGAGAAAGACATGGTAACTCGGGAACATTGGGAAATAAATTGCCATGTCTTGGAAAAAATCCTCAACAGAGAAGAGAAAGTGGTGGAATATTAAAACAAGTAAAAATAGATCAATCCTCAGGAGCTCATTAGGTCGATCGGAGAATATTATGGGAAGCTCGGGAAGAGATTGCAGTGTCCCTTACAGAGATATTTATATTATCAACAGCCACAGTGAGGTGTTGGAAGACTGGAGGTTGGCGAATGCTGTTCCAGCACTTAAGGGTTGCAGGGAAAGCCAGGAAATTACAGCCCCTTGAGTCCATTGATGGGGAAGTTGTTGGAGGAGATTTTGAGGGAAAGGAGCTACGTATATTTGGAAAGGCAAGGACTGATTAGAGATGGTCAGCATGGCTTTATGAGTGGAAAACCGTGTTTCACAAACTGGATTGACTCTTCCTGGAGGTGGCCAAGAGATAGGTAAAGACAGAGCAGTCAGCGCTGTCCAAATGGACGTCAGCAAAGCATTTGACAAGGTTCCAAGGGTTATTGAACATCTAGTTAAGAGGAAAAACGACGTTTACATAAGGATCCTTAGACCTCTATAGGGTCATATGGGGGTGGCATGATGCCTCAGTGGTTAACACGGCTGCCTTACAGCACTGGGGAACCGATTTCGATTCCAGTCCTGGGCGACAGTCTGTGTGGAGTTTACACGTTCTCCCCATGTCTGCGTGGGGTCCTCAGGTGCTCCAGTTTCCACCCACCGTGCAAAGATGTGCAAATTAGGTGAATGGTTTTGGTGGGATGTCCTTCAGAGGGCCCGTATGGAGTTGCTGGGCCAAATGGCCTATTTCCACACTCTGGGGACTCACTGAAGGTAGCCAGGAAGGAACTGAAGAATGGAGTTAGAACAGCTAGAATGGGACATGAAAAACTTTATTGGGAAGGATTATGGAAAACTATAAGGCAATCTCCACATATGTGAGGAACAAGAGGATTGTCAGCGTGAGGGTAGGGCCTGTCAGGGATAGTGGAGGGTACATGTGCGTGGAGTCACAGGAGGTAGAGGAGGTCCTCAATGAATACTATGCTTCAGTATTCACTACTGAGAAGGACCTTGTCATTTGTGAGGACAGCGTGAAAAGGACTGATATAAGTGAACAGGTTGGTGTTAAGAAGGACGATGTGCTGAGAATTGTGTAAAACATAAAGATAGATACGTCTGTTGGATCAGACGAGATATGCCCAAAGTTACTGCAGGAAGCGAGGGAAGGGATTGCTGCGCCTTTGGAAATGACCTTTGCACCCTCACAGACCACCGGAGTCGCACCAGATGATTGGATGATGGCAAATGTCACTCCCTTTTTCAAGAAAGGGAATAGGGAAAATCCTGGGAATTACAGACTTCACTTTCTTATGCCTGTGGTATGCAAATTATTGGAGAGGACTCAGCGCGGATTTATACCACCGTAGAAAACCATAGTTTGATTAGAGATAGTCAGCAGGGCTTTATAAGGGACAGGTCAAGCCTCACAAATCTTATTGAATCCTTCGAGAATGTGACAAAACACCTTTATGGCTCATTCAGAAAAGAAACAGAGGCATGGGATACAGGAAACCTGTCTGTCTTGATATGGAATTCCTGGCTCATAGAAGACAGAGGGTGATGATAGATGGGAAGCATTCAGTATGGAGACCAGTGACCAGTGGTGTTCCGCAGGGATCGATTGCAGGAACTCTGCTCTTTGTGATTTTTTTAATAACTACTTGGATGTAGTTGTGGAAGAATGGGTTGGTAATTTTGCCAATGACATGGAGGTTGCTGGAGTGGTGGATAGTGTAGAGGTCTGTTGTTGGTTGCAGCAGGATATTGTCAGGATGCGGAGCTGGGCTGAGAAGTGGCAGATGGAGTTTTAATCGGGAAAAGTGTGAAATGATTCATTTTGGAACGTCGAACTTGAATGCAGAATACATGGTTAAAGGCAGAATACTTGGTCGTGTTGTGGAACAGAGAGATCTTGGGTTCCACGTCCATCGATCCCTCAAAGTTGCCACCCAAGCTGATAGGTTTGTTTAGAAGGAATATGTTGTGTCGCCTTTCAATTGCTGGGGGATTGGGTTTTCAAGCCGTGAGGTTACGCTGCAGCTCTATAGAGCCATGGTTAGAACCCACTTGGAATATTGTGTTCAGTTCTGATCCCCTCATTACAGGGAGGCAGCTTTAGGTAGGGTAAATTGGAGATTTACTCGAATGCTGTCTGTGCTGGAGAGCATGTCTTATGATGAAAGGTTCAGGGAGGTAAGCCTTTTGTCATTGAAGTGAAGAAGGGTGATGGGCGACTTGGTAGAGGTGAACAAGATGATGTGAGACATAGATAGAGTGAATAGTGAGAGACTTCGTTGTACCATGGCATAGATGGCTATTGTCAGTGGGCATAAATAATTTTAAGGTGATTGGTGGATGGGTAAGGAGAAATTTCAGAGATAGGTTCTTTACACAAAGAGTGTTGCGTCGTTGGAATGCACTGGCAGCGGTGGTAGGAGAGACAGATTCATGAGGAATATTTAATGGACTCTTGGATAGGCACATGGATGTCAGTAAAATTTAAGGTATGTAGGTTAATTTGATCTCACAGACAGATAAAAGGTTGGCATGGCATCATGGCCGAAGGGTCTTGTACTGCACTGTTCTGTGTTCTATGTTCCATGTGGTAAACTGGGTAATAAGCCTAGATAATTGTAAAAGGATATGGCATTCAGGAGGAGCGAGGGAACTGGATACAAAATTGGCTTGATGGTAGGAAACAGAGGGTGTTGGGAGACATGTTGTTTTTCTGTCTGGAGACATATGACCAGCGGTGTAGTGGGTCCCAATATTGGTTTCCTGGTAAGTAAGTTTTTTGGGTGACATAAAATTGGTGGTAAATTGGATAGTGAAGAAGGTTATCTATGAAACAACAGGATGGACAGTACTGCTGGGATAGTGGGCTGAAGAATAGCAGATGGGGTTTAATTAGATAAATGTGAAGTGTTCCATTTTGGTGAAACAGACCAGGGTGGGACTTGTGCAGTTAATGTTCGGGCCCTGGGTAGTGTTGTCAGTCAGTGACCCAGTGATGCAGGTACACAATTCCTTGCGAGTGGCGACACTGGTAGACAGGCTGGTGAAGCAGCTGTTTGTGATGGTTACCTTCATAGGGCAAAGCATTGAGAGTAGGAGTTGGGATGTCATGTTGTGGCTGTACAAGACATTGGTACAGCCTCCATAAAAGCATTGTTGATCAGTTGTTCACTTAGCTCCTTTAGGGAAGGACATCTGACATTCCCGCCTGGTCTGGCCTACGTGTGAATCCAGATCCACAGCAATAAGGCTGACCCTGATCTGCCCTCTGGGTAATTAGCAGTGGGACAAAGAATGCTGTCACCCTCATTCCACGAATGAATAAATAAAGATGCATATGTCTCTTCCTACCTCTGCAAACCCCTCCAGCTGCAGCAATCTGTACTTGGCTTTGTAACACTGTTCAGGCCTGGATCACTCTCTGTAACACTCTCACCACCTCCAGCACCTTCACCTTTCCCTGTTCCTATTGTGTCATTAAACCCTGACAAAGATTCCTCTTCCCACTGTCCTCCCCCCGCTTGAAGACGCTTTGCAATCCCTTTAACACTGACTGCTTAAACTCTCTCTCATTTCAGGATTTTAAGTACTTTGTGGTAATCGTCTAAGCCTCATAATATGATATGATCCATTTTGTCCTGAGTGAGGGGTGGGTAGGAATTCCTTGTTGAGGTTTTGTCTGCTTCAATGGAATGTCCTTTTGTTGAGTGCTTTACACTGTTCATTCAAATGTTTTCCACTGTTCATTTACAAACACATGTTTAGCCTGTTACCTTGGTCCGTTCTCCTCTCAAACTCATGTAATTGACTGTTTTAGTTTCTAGATGTAGCTTATCCTTTCTGTGATTCACTTTAAAATTTTATATTACTTTAAACTACACTTTACACATTTTCCCAGAAGATCTCCCCAGGTGACATTACTCACTAAGTTTCATGACACAACGGTGCCTCTGAGGTAGTTACGTCCCTTGCCAGTTGCACAATATGTTATTCAACAAAACACTGAAAAAAATTCTACAATCTCCTATTTGAATATCACTCTTGTCGGTGTGATTGTCAAGATTATATGAACATTGAAGTTTCACTAAATTATCACAGTCTTCATTAAAAATTTCGATGAGTTCCACTTTAATGCAATGATGAGCAATGAAATGTTATCAAGCGGCCTAAAACTGTTTTGGTGCTTGTGTCCTTGGCAAGTAGTAGCCAGAATTTACATTCAGACTGACTCGACTTCATGGTCTGAGACTAAATGCTTTCTCTGTAATGCCTTTGATACCCATTATTGTTAGCGTCACCCATTTTGCCTGAGTTTCTGCAAGTTTGTGAACCATTGAATATTTATGTCCATCTTTTGTTCACCCTGAAACCATGTCTCCCTGGTGTCTAAATCTCTTTTATGTCTGTGGCACAAATCAGCCCACCTTGCTGCAGAGAGTTTTTCCATTCCAAAAAAAACATAATTTACTCTTTCCTACAATTTCCTGTCACAAATCGATTCGCTGATGTACAGTTTTCATTAAAATTTGTCCCTTCCTGTTCCTATCTTCTTGCCTTCAGACACATCCACATGCTGTTCACATGCGTCATCTTTTCTATTTGGATTTGGAAAGCTCCTTTCATCTGAACCCTCTGTCAGTTTCAAGCCCTGTCCATAAACCTACCGACATGATTGGCCAGGATACTGTTCCCAGCTCAGCTCCGGTGGGACCCCATCTTAATGGATTTTATTTTGAAATCAGGTATGGGATGTGGGTGTCTCTGGCTGACCAGCCTTTCTTGCCCAGCCCTAGCTGCCCTTACGCTGAGTAACTTGCTCGGCCATTTCAGAGGGTAATTGAGAGACAATCACTTTGCTGTGACTATGTCGTGCAGACCACGTGAGAATGGGCAGATGTCCTTCTCTGAATAACAAGTGTTTGGATTTATTGTACATCAGTAATGGTATTTCTAGATTGTCAATTACTATTTTGAACATAATTTATTTCAAATTCCACCATTTCAGACGATGTGGTTCAAACCTGCCTCTCCAGAACATTAGCTGAGGTTTGGGATACATTCTCTAGCAACAATATCACTCGGACATTACTTTGTCTGCTCACAGGCTGTTTATCCCTGAACACTGATACCAATGTATCATGAAGCTAAACCTGTTTTTCCTTCATGATTGATACTGATTTCTTCCTGCACTCTGATGATATCACCCAGTCTCTCTCCATGTGGTATGCCTCACTGTGTGGGTCTAATTGCTGCTCCTGTCAGCGTCTCTCACTCTTGTAGCTACTCCAGATCCTGAGCCAACAGAATTCTCCACTCCAGAGAGACGCACAGGCCAGGGATGGAGACTGGGATTTTCCAGATCTCTGTGGGACACGGTACTATCCTCCATGTGTGACCCTCATTTCATCAGTCTAAGTTCCCATTCTGTCTATTTCTCTGTCTCCTGTAGGAACTCAGGAATTTTCTGACTCAATAGATTTCCCAGCAGTTGGGTGTCTTATCCATCACCACATTGAAGATAGTTGGTCAGCCAGAGAGGCAAAGGGCAGAGAGATCTGGAGCCTTCAATAAATCCTGCAGTGAGGTAAGATCACTCACCATGCACAGAGCAGAGAGCAGCGAGAGGACTCCAAACATCAGCTAACAGTGCTGGAGGTGGAGCAGTGTACAAACACACCAGGTTCAATCACCACGTCTACTGTAAGTTTTGTTGTTCTGAGACAGTATCGGGAGTGTCACAGTTATCAATCCAGACCTGTGCTGTCTTAGTGAGCACCAGCATAACAGATGGGAAAGCAGACTTCCCATGAGTGAGTGGTAATGCTGCCTCGGATCTTTATGTTCTGTGTTCCCCCTCCAACACTGTACATATACCATGTCTCGTGGACCAGTGTCTTCAATAATTTGTAACTCCTATAACAGTTCCTGTCCCTGTAACCTCCATTTCCCTATGGTCCCTCCCCATATTTGAAATGTACTGCATTTCAAACTATTACCCCTATCTCTCTAACTTTTTTCAGTGTCTACATCATGCTTTTTCTCTATAGTCTCCTCCTCCAATAACTAGAGACAGAGGCATGCAGCATGGAAACGGTTCTATCCATCCAACTAGTCCATGCTGATCACTGTTCATGAGCAAGTCGCATTTGCAAGTGTTTGGTCCACATCCCGTCCAACCTTCTCTTCTCCATGTATCTGCCCAAATGTCTTTTCCATGTTGGAATTTTACTTTTCTCTACCCCTTCCCCAGACACTCATTCCATACGTGCACCATCCTTTGTGTGGAAATGTTCTCCTCTGGTCGCTTTTAATTATTTCCCCTCTCACCTCATATTTCTGCCCTCTAGTTATGGCTTCCCCTAACCTGAAGTACAGACCTTCACAATTCTCCCGACGTATACTCCTCATGGTTTTATAAACATTTATAAGATCACCCCTCAGCCACCTCCGCCCAGGGGAAATACAAAGGATCATGTTACAAATATCTCTGCCACAGTCCCCGCTGTGACTTTGCCACATTGTTGTGGGATACACTTGTTCAGGACTCGGGCGTTCTCTACCTTTATGTTCTAAGATCTCCAGCACCACCTCTTCTGTAATGGGGACTCTTTACAAACCATCACTGTTTCTTTCCCTTTGTTTCCTAGTCTTTGTCCACAGTATGTTCTGACATGGAGTATTCATTTCAGGTCGTGCCCATCTCCTGTGGTTCTAAGTATGGATGGCCTTCTTGATCTTTGAGGGCCCCTATTGACTCTCTAGTTGCTTTTTTGTACTTGTATGCTGTAGAATCCCTTTGCATTCTACTTAACCTCATCTGCCAAAGCTATCTCATCGCCCTGTTTTTCTTTCCAGTTTCTCCAACCTCTCTGTTTCTGTCAAACCCTCCAGTGTCAGTAACATCTCTGTCAACCTTTGCTCCTTTTGCAGTTTCGGAAAATGCTTCCTGAAGCAGGAGGATCAGAATTGTACACAATACTCCAACTGGAGACACAGAAATGTCTTGTACAGCCGTATCATGATGTACCAACTCAGGTACTCAATGATCTGACCCATGAGGGCAAGTGTGCCTAATCCCCGTCCTGTCTACCAGTGACGCCACTTCCACGGAACAATGTAACTGCATCCCTTGGTCTCTCTCCGTTCGACAACACTGCCTAGAGCACTGCCATTAACTGTGTTAGTCCTCCCTGGTTTATCTTAACAAACTCCAACACCTGAATTCAACTCCCATCTTTCATTTCTTGACCCACTGGCTCAGTTAATTAAGATCACCTTTGGTAACTGTATTCACTGCCAACTATAACAAGTATTTTACTATCCACAAACTTACAAACAATAATTCATATATTCTCGTTTATGTCAATAATGTACATGTGTGGGCCCTGCACTGATCCTTACGGCACACCGCTGCTCAGACGCCGCCAGTCTGCACAACAACCCTCTCCCACCATCCTCTGTCTCCTACTGTTAAGCCAATTTTGTGTCCGTTTGTCTCGCTATCCCTGATCACATGTAATCTAAACTTACTAACCAGTGCACCACGATAAATTCTGTCAAAGGTCTTGCTGAAGTCAGTATAGACAACGTGCACTACTCTGCCTTCATCCATCTCCTTGGTCACCTCTTCAACAAACTCTATCAAGTTTGAGAGACACTTCTCTGTACGCACAAAGCGGTGCTGACTATCCCTAATCAATCGCTGCCTTTCCAAATGCATGTAACTCCTGTACCGCGGAATCGCTTCCAACAACATTGGCACCACTGACATCAAGCTAATTGGTGTTTATGTCCGTGGCTTTCCCTCGCAGCCTTTCCTAAATCCTGGCACAACATTAGCCACCCTCCCGCTCCCAGCTCACCACCCTCGTGGTTTTCAGTGATAGAAATATCTTTGTAAGTTTCTTCCCTACCTTACCCCAATGTCCTGGGATCTACTTGGTTATTTCCCAGGAAGTTGTCGAATTTTAATGCGTTTTAAAACCTTCAGCACCTCCTGTTCTCCAATGTGGACTCTTTGAATACATCACTGTTTATTTCCCAGCTTCCCCAGTATTTTTTCCACAGTAAGTTCTGACTTGAAATTTTTGTTTCAGACCGCACCTATTTCCTGTGGGTTTACACATGGATGGCTTCATTGATCTTTATGGAGTGACGTTCTGTCTCGAGTTAATCTTCTGTGGTTAATATACTTGTAGAATCTCTTTGGATTTTCCTGAACCTTATCTGCCAAAGCTCTGTCAGTTCCCCTTGGGCCCTCATGATTTCCCTCTGAAGAATATTACTACACCCACAATGTTCTTCAAGGGATTGACATAATCCAGCTGGCTGTATATGACATGTGCCCCCTTTTGTCTTGACCAGAACCTCAATATTCCCGGTCATCCAATTTTTCCCACTTGTGTCAGCAATGCCCTTCATATTAACAGGAATATGCTGCCCCTGAAATCTTAATTTATCTCTCTTTTGAAAGAATCCCACTTGCCCGACATCCCTTTACTTCCAAGTAGCTTCCATGAATCAAATTTTGGACGGTCTTGCCTAATACCTTCTGGACTGGGGCAAGGCCATTTTTGATCTTTAACTTGTGGACCAGGCCTGTCCTTTTCCATCGCTATTTTCGAACTAATACAATTGTGGTGACCTTGCCAAAGTGCTCCCCACAAACACTTCATCCCCTTTCTCACCGTTGTTTCCCGAAGGGAGGTCAGGTTTCACCCCTTTCTCCAGTCGGACCAGTTACATACTGACTGAGACAGTTTTCTTGTGCACACTGAACAAATGCCTCCCATCCAAGCTGTGAATATTATGGCAGTCCCAGTCTATGTTTAGAAAGTTAAAATCACCGACCATTACAACGCTAGCATTCTTACAGATATCTGAGATCTCCGACGTATTTGCTGCTCAATTTCCCGCTGACTACTGTGGGCCTGTAGTACAGTCATATCAAACTGATTATTAATTCTTATTTCTCAGTTTCACTAACATAGCTTCACTGGGTGATCCCCAGGAATATCCTCTCTCAGTGCTGCAGTGATGTTTTCACTGATCAAAAATCCACTCCCCCTACTCTCTTGCCTCCACTTCTATCCTTCCTGTTGAATCTGTCCTCTGGAACAATGATCTGCGACTCCTGTCCCTCCCTCAGCTTTGTTTCTGTAATTGCTGTGATTTCCCAGTCCCATGTTCCCATCCATGCCGTGTGTTCATCTGCCTTACCTGTGAGGCATTTCACATCAAAGTAAATGCAGTTTAATTGATGCGTATTACCTCATTGCCTGCTGTGCTCTTGCCTGTTTATCAATTGAAATTACTCTGTTGAAATGCTGTCCCAGCCTCAACCTTCAGATTATAGCCTGAGACCATCCCCCTCACTGTGGACAACACCCTTACCTTTCATGTCATCTGCAAACCTAATAATGATACCTTCTGCTTTCACATCAAGAGTTATAAATGCCCATAATGAACAGCAATGGCTTCTGCACAGATCCCTTTGTTACATCAACTGGGCAAAGGCTTTCAATCACAAAACTAACCCTCCAACAATTTTCGATCAAATTTGCCAACTTGCCTTTGATGCCATAGTCTCTTCCCTTCTGGACTAGCCTTCCACGAGGGACCTTGTCAAAGGCCTTTATGAATTCCATGTAAACCATAACATCTGTACGGCCCTCATCAATATCTTCAATCGAGATTTCACAGAAATCTCAGTTGATTTCATCAGACATTATCTTACTCTTACAAATTCATGCAGACTATCACTTATCGATCCCTGCCTTTCCAGCTATTGATCCATCCTGTCCCTCAGAATTGTTCCCAATTCCTCGCCCCCCCCCCCTCAACTGCAGTCAGACTATCTGCTCTGCAATTACCTGTCCTATACCTACTGCCTTTCTTGAACAAAGGAACCACATTAGCTATCCTCCAGTCATTCGGAACTTCATCTGTGGCCAGCAAAGTATTAAATATATCCACCAGGGCCCCAGCAATCTCATCCCTTACCTCCCATAGCAGCCTGGGATACATTTCATTGAGCACTGGGGAGTTCTCCACCTTTATGCCTGTGAAAATATTTAATACCTCCTCCTTATTGATCTTAACATGTTCTGGAAACTTACCATCCCTACTAAAATCCCCGGCCACAATACCTTTCTTCTGTGTGAATACCAAGGGGAAGTATTCATTTGAAGACGTCACCTACTTCCTCTGGCTCCATGCACAGATTGTCCCTTTGGTTTCTCGCAGGCCTCCCTCTTTCGCTGGGAATCCACTTACTCTCACGATGCTCATAAAATACCTGTGTTTTTTTCGGCAATCGTATCTGCCAAACATATTTCTTGACCATTGTTTGTCCCTCATTTTCGACAAACCCACTCGCACTCTCTATACTTGTGACGGGCTTCACCTGATTTTATTGCACTGTATTTTCTTTATCAAAATCACGATATCACTTGATCAGTATTAGATGGACTTGATACCTTCACTATTCACTCTTCAAGGAGCACACTGGCTCTGCATTCTCACTGCATCACTTTATAATACTCCCCTTTCCTAATATGGACCCAACTGTAGATAGTTCTCTCAGTATATGTTTGCCAGATCCTCTCTAATGATCGGAACTGATGGGAGACCCAGGTGTGTGGGGGACAGGCAGGAGGTTGTTTGGCTGCAGAAGCGACCCCAGGATGGTGTGCTGCCTCCTGGGTGCCAGGTCAAGGATGTCTCTGAGCGGTTACTGAACATTCTGAAGGGGAGGGTGAACAGCAAGAGGTCATTGTGCATATCAATCCACATGACAGGGGTAGACAAAGGGATGGGGTCCGGAGAAAGGAGTACAGGGAGTTAGGTGAGAAGTTAAAAAAGCCGGATATTGACATTAATGATCTCCAGATTATTCCCATTGCCACGTGCCAGTAACGATAGAAATAGAAAGAGAGGCCAGATGGATGTGTGGCTTGTGGAGCTGGTGTTGCGGGCAGGATTTTCAGTCTTGTATCATTGGAGTCTCTTCTGGGGTAGAGATGACCTGTACAAAGGGATGGTTTACACTTGAATCAGAGGGGCACCAGTATCCCAAGGAGGAGATTTCCTCGTGTTACCCAGGAGGATTTCAATTACTTTGGCAGGGAATTGTGACTCTAAGTAAGAGAGGGACCTTCGGAAAGTCAGAGGAAATTCATCAGCCATCAAGATCAAGTTACCTATTCAGGATATCCGGGGGCACAGATATTTGAGGGAAAAGAATTTTGGTTTAAAAGGCATTTATTTCAACACACGAGGCCTGACTGGTAAGGCAGACGAGCTCAGTTCATGGATTGGCTCTGGGAACTGGGATATTACAGCCATAACAGAAACATGGTTGAGAGAAGGGCAGGACTGGCAGCTCAGTGTTCCAAGATACAGAAGCTACAGGTATGACAGAAGGACAAGTAAGTGAGGAAGGGGAGTTGTCATTTTGATAATGAAGGACATAACAACAGTGCTTCGGGACAATACTGTTAAGCAGTCATCAAATGAGTCCATATATTTAAAAGTTAGAAACAAAAAGGGGGTGATCAGTCTGCTGGGATTGTGTTATAGACCCTCAAATAGCCAGCGGGTATGAGAGGGGCAAATGTGTAGTGAGATTGCAGGTACCTATAAAAATGATAAAGTAGTATTGGTTGGAGATGTTAACTTCCCTGGATTGACTGGGTCACCCAGAGTGTAAAAAGCCCGTAATGAGTGGAATTTGTCAAAAATGTCTAAGAAAGTTTCCTAAACCAAGACGTAGAGGGTTCTACTCTACTCAGGTGGATGCAACACTGGACGTCCCCTCAGGAAATGAGGTCAGGCAAGTGACTTAAGTATCATTCGGAGAGCACATTACATCTAGTGACCACAACAGCCTTTGTTTTAACATACTAATGGAAAATATCTGACAGGTTGACAGATTTAGGTCTTAAACTGGAAGTGGGTCAAATTGGAGCCATCCAGCAGGATCGAGCAGGGGTTGATTGAGTGATGGTAAAAATCATACAACACCAGGTTTTAGTTCAGATGGTTTACAGAGGAACATCGATTATCTGAACGTGATGGGCGGGCGATGTTTTGTTCGGATAATTGATTATCCGGTTAATTGATTAAATGCCTTTCCTTTTGGGGCTCAGAGTTTTCAGTCCAGTCTGCACCCTGTTCAGGTGACAAGGCAACAGCAAGCCATGAGCGAGGCCCCACGCCCTGCCAGACCCCCAAACACATCCAACACCGCCCTCACCTGCCCCTAAATGTCGCCAACCCAACTGCCCCAAACCCACCCAACAGTGACCCCTGCCCCCAAAATCTTCTGACACCACCCTCCACCCGCCGCCTGCCTCTACTTCCTAAACACCTTCGACATCATCCTCAGCCTGTCCACAAACCCGCCCAACACCGCACCCTGCCCACACACCCAGCGTCCAATCCATGTTCACGCCCGTCTCACTGGCCCCCTGCCCCCGTTCATCCCCTCCTCCTTCTGGGCAGCTGGAGTGGAAACCAGTAGTGAGATATCTACTGCCTTTGGTGGGGTACGTCTTCAAATAGCACACACACACATGCACACACACGCTCAGACAGCCACAAACAACTTTTTACTGCAACATTTCCGTCCTGTACAGGACACTGTTCTAGAGAATATATGGGAAAGGGGGGTTTAGGATTCACCCCTATATAGAACTCCAGGGGAATTGTGGCGAGAGGGAGAGAGGATGGGAGGTCATTCATTTGGAGATGGTGTCTGGGCTCGATGTCCAGGACTGTTCTCGGCACCATTTCAGTCAGCTGAGGTCGATTTTAATCAGTGTTAACAAAACAAAAAAAAATCAGGTTTGAAAGAGCTCTTTGATGTAATGTTTCTATCGGGACCTCGAAATCTCCTTTGGATAATCTGATATTAGGTTAATTGATATTTGGATAACCGAGGTCCCTCGGTATTTGAAAGTGCTAGATTTGGAAGCGATAATGGTCACTCTAAAAGATGAAAGACTTAATCTAAGCTTGTTTAATATTTCATTCCATTACACTGCCATCCTGTTGCTATAAATTCGGTGCCTTAGGATTGTGCTCCACATCCACCTGATGAAGAAGCAGTGCTTCGAAAGCTAGTGCTTGCAAATAAACCCGATGGCCTATAATCTGGTGTTGTGTGATTATTAACTTTGCCCACCCCAGTCCAACACCGGCATGTCCAAATCATAACTAAACACGATTGGGTCAGTCTGTTTGAATGGAAAGGAATGACTGGCAAATGGGAGTGTGATCTCAAGAATCCAGTATGTCCCTGTTAGGGTAAAGGGAAAAGCTGGCAGGTTTAGGAATCCCTAGCCGGTGAGAGGTGTCATCACTCTGTTCAGGAAAAAGAGGAAGGTACACATTGTCTTTAATTTTTCGGTATACATGAAGCCTCTTACAGTCCGAAAGACACAATCAATCTGGGGAGACCCAAAAGGCCTCTCAGATCCCTGCAGAACTCCCAACCTGCAGAACCAACCCGAAATCATGTGACTTTCAGTTCCTATAAGACTCATTAACTGTGTAACATCCTCCCATCACTAGCACCCCAATATTAATGTCATCTCCTCAAGCCTCTCTATCAACTACTCATCTCCATAACCTTCTCCAGCACTTACACCTCTATCTGTGTAAACGTCACCCTCCCCAACAACCCTTCCCACTTCTACCATTCTGGAGGAGGTTACTAATGCTCCCTTATCTGTGAACCTGTCTCCAACCAAAATTACTGCCCTCTGGAAAATCTGTCAGACTCCACACCCTCCGTATCTAACGAATCTGCAGAACCTAAACCTTCCTGTGTCCATAAACATCATCCATGACTACCATCCATATCTCTGTTTGGTCCTCCAGTCGACACAACCCACTTTCTCTCTAAACGTCTCCATTAACCTAAAACACTCCTGTCTGTGTAAACCACTCCATCCTACCAACATTCTTATCTGTGTATACTGTTCCATCCCTCTCAACCTCGCCATCTCCATGAACTCCTGTAGGCCCTACATCTCTCCACATTTCTGGAACACACCGTGGCTCTATTGTCCTCCCTCCCTGTGAAACACCTCCAGTCCCCACCACCCTCCCAGTCTGCGTCATCTGCTCCAGATCAGGTCATTGGTGTTTCTGTTACCTCTGGCACTCCGAGCAAACCTTCCCAGTTGTGTCTACCATTCAGATCTCATCCTCTCAAGCCTCCTGAAACACCTTCCTGCCATTGTGACCCTCCCTATTTAGAACATAGAACAGTACAGCACAGCTCAGGCCCTTCGGCCCTTGATAATGTGCTGAAATTTTATCATACTCTAATATCAAACCAACTTGCAGGCAATTCAAAGGAGGAAACAACAAAGAAAATCCCAGCACAAGAACAGGCCCTTTGGCCCTCCACACCTGTGCCGATCCAGATCCTCTGCCTAAACCTACTGCCTATTTTCTAAGGATGTGTATCCTTTTGCTCCCTGCCTATTCATGAATCTTAAAGGACTTCATTGTTCCTGCCTCTACCACCTCCGCTGGCCACATGTTCCAGGCCCCTACCACCCTCAGCATAAAGACCGTTCCAAGGTTATCTGCCCTAAACCTTTCCCCTCTCACTTTGAGTTTGTGACCCCAGTAACTGCGTTCCACACTCTGGGAAAAAAAACGCTTCTTGCTATCCACCCTGTCTATACATCTCATGAATTTGTAGACATCAATCAGGTCCTCAGTCAACCTTTGTCTTTCTAATAAAATTAATCCGAATCTATTCAACCTCTCTTTATAGCTGGTCCCTTCCATACCAGACAACGTCTGGGTGAACTTCCTCTTCACCCTCTACAAAGCATCTACATCCTTTTGGTAATGTGGTGATCAGAACTGTATGTATCATTCCAAATGTGGCCGAACCAAAATCAAATACAACTGTAACATGACCTGCCAACTCTTTTACTCTATAGCCCGTCCAATGAAGGAAAGCATACTGTATGCCACCTTAATCACTTTACTGACCTGCGTTGCCCCCGTCAAGGAACAATGGACCTGAAAACCCAGATCTCTATGTACGTCAATTTTCCCCAGCACTTTTCCATTTAGCTTGCTATTGAATTGAATATTCTGAAATGCATCACCTCGCATTTGCCTGGAGTGAACTCCCCATCTGCCATTTCTCTGCCCATCTCTCCAATCGATCTATACACTGCTGTATTCTCTGACTGTCCCCATCACTATCTACTGCTCCACCAATCTTCGTGTCATCTGCAAACTTGCTAATCAGGCAATTGATACCTTCCTCCAAATCATTTATGTATATCACAAACAACAGGGGACCCAGCACGGAACCTCGTGGAACACCACAGGTCACAGGTCTCCATTTTGAGAAATTCATTTTACTATAATCCATCTGCGTTTCCAAAAATTAATTAAATGTCCCTAATGTAACTCTCTCTACCACCAACGCTGGTGGTGCATTCCACACACCCACCACTCTCAGTGTAACGTACCTACCTCTGACATCTCCCATAAACCTTCCTCCAAGTGCCTTAAAATTATGCCCCACCATTATAGCCATTTTCACAAAAGGAACATTCTCGGGCCACCCACTCTATGTATGCCTCTCATCAGCTCGTACACATCTATCAAGTCAGGTCTCATCCTTTTCAATTCCATTGATAGAAGCCCTGGCTTCCCCAACATTTCTTCATTAGACCTGTCCTCAAATCCAGAAATCATCCTGATAAATCGTTTCTGCACCCGCTCCACATTTTTCCTATAACGAGGTGACCAGTACATAACACAATATTCCAAGAGTGGACTAACCAGGGCTGTGTGGAGCTGCAGCACAACCTCAATGGTCGTCAAGTCAATCCCCCTGCTAAGGAAAGCTAACACGTTACACGCCTTCTTCCAACCTTATCAACTTGGCTGACATCTTTGAAGGATCTATGAACGTGGACCGCAAGATTCTTGTGTTACTCCACACTATCAAGAATCCTGCCGTTAACTCAGTAGACGTTTTCAGCAGAATCCTTCAATCTTAAACCCTCCCTATTTTGGTACCTTCCCCCAGTCCCCACAAAATTCATAAACTGCGAAACGTCTTCCAGTCCCTACAATCCTCTTTAGCTCTGTAACCTCCTTTATTGGCGTTAGTACTGAAAATTACCGAAGCCAATTTTAGTCACTTCAATATTACTAATAAATGCAAAATCCTCCTGTCCTGATATCTCTCCCTAACTCTGTAAACACCACCATACTCCAGTGCCCTTCTGGGGAATATTGCATAGGAAGGAAGAGTTGTCGAGTCTGGGCCATGTTACGGAGGTAGGAAGGGCTGCAGTAAATGGAGGATGGTACAAATGTAGGAGGGCATGAAGATCCTTCAGGAGGTTAGAGGTAGTGGGATTCATATAACCTGCAGGATGGGATTGAGAATGGGTGTGGGACATGAAGGATGTTTTAGTGTGAGTGGTTGATTTGTTTTTGATTTGATGATTAGGCCGATCTTATTAAATAATTTTGGAGATGTTTACCAGAATATCCGTGCACAATTTCAGATTTCCAGGCTGGGAGATGTGAGTTCTGATGGGAATGTATTTGCCCATTCTGTCTGTGTGCCTGACAGTGTCCTGGTGCTGCTCTGGGAGAAAGCACTCACCGTGCAGGTGGTGATCTCCAGATCTACAGGACTGATCAAAGCTCACCACATCGAAGCCTTCGTTTAGAATGTTCTCTATTTTTTCATTATTTTCAAGAGACAGTTTTGTGAGATGCAGAAATTGGGGAGTTTGCATTTTGAGGGAATGAAATCTTTATCATTGGAAGATGGGAAGTCTGCAAAAATGAGATAACGGATTTTCAGAGACAGTATATAATATTCCAGTTAGGATGGAAGGAAATGCTGATGGGTGTTGGGAATTCTGGATGACTAGAGAACAAAGGTTTTGATTAAGAAAGAGAAGGAAGCATTTGTCAGGTATAGACACGACAAGTCAAGTGAATTCTCAGACTATAAAGCAAGGAGGAGTATACTTAAAAAGAAATCAGGAGGATAAAAAGGGTACATGAGATAGCTTTGGCAAATAGGGTTAAGAAGAATCCAATGGGTTTTTATAAATACATAAAGGACAAGAGGGTAACTAGGGAGAAAATAGGGCCCCTCAAAGATTAGCAGGGCAGCCTTTGTGTGCAGCCGCAGGAGTAGGGGCAATACTAAACGACTGTTTTACATCAGTGTTTACAGTCCCGAAGGAAATGGAAGATATAGAATGTGGGGAAATAGACAGTGACATCTTGAAAAACGTCCATATTAAAGAGGAGGAGGTGCTGGAATTCTTGAAAAGCATAAAAGCAGATAAATCCCCAGGATCTGATCAGGTGTACATTGGAACTATGTGAGAAGATAGGGAACTGATCGATGGGGCTCTTGCTGAGAAATTTGTATCACTGATCATCACAGGTGAAGTGCTGGAAGTTTGGAGGTTGGCTAACCATTTAAGAAAGGTGGTCAGGGAAAGCTAGGGAACTATAGACCTGTGAGCCTGACATCAGTAGTGGGTAAATTGTTGAAGGAAATCCTGCGAGATAGGAATTACATGTATTTAGAAAGGCAATGAGTGACTAGGGATAGACAGCATGGCATTGTGTGTGGGAAATCATGCCTCAAGAAATTGATTGCATTTTTTGAATAAGTAACAAAAAGGATTGATGAGGACAGATCATTAGATGTGATCTACATGGACTTCAGTGAGGTGTTGAAAAGGTTCCTCATGGAAGATCGGTTAGCAAGGTTAGATCTCATGGAATTCAGGGCGACCTAGTCGTTTGGATACAGAACTGGCTCAAAGGTAGAAGACACAAGTTGGTTGAGGAGGGTTATTTTTCACACTGGAGGCCGATGGTGTGCCACAAAGTTCGGTGCTGGGTCCACTACTTTTCATCATTATATAAATGAACGTAGGAGGTACCTTTAATACGTTTGCAGATGACACCAAAATTTGAGATATAGTGGACAGTGAATAAGGTTACCTCAGAGTACAATGGGATATTGATCAGATGGGCGAATGGGCTGAGGAGTGACGAATGGAGCTTAATTCAGCTAAATGCGAGGTGCTGCATTTTGTGAAAGCACATCTTAGCAGGATTTATACACTTAATGGCAAAGTTAGAGGGAGTGTTGCTGAACAAAGAAACCTTGGAGTGTAGGTTCATTGCTCCTTGAATGTGGAGTCACAGGTAGATAGGAGAGTGAAGACGGTGTTAGGTATGCTTTCCTTTGTTGGTCAGATCATTGAGTATCAGAGTTTGGAGGTCATTTGCAGCTGTATAGGTCATTCGTTAGGTCACTGTTGGAATGTTGCGTGCAATTCTGTTCTCCCTCCTATCGGAAAGATGTTGTGAAACTTGAAAGTGTTCAGAAAAGATCTGCAAGGATGTTGCCAGGGTTGGAGGATATGATCTATAGGGAGAGGCTGAAACGACTGGGACTGTTTTCCCTGGAGCGTCAGAGGCTAAGGTGTGACATTCTTGAGGTTTATAAAATCATAAGCGGCATGGACAGGATAAACAGATAAGGTCTTTTCCCTGAGGTGGTGGAGACCAAAGCTAGAGGGCATAGGTTTAGGATGAGAGATGAAAGATTTTAAAAGGACCTAAGGGCAACGTTTTCACGCACTGTGGTGTATGTATGGAATGCACTGCCAGAGGAAGTGGTGGAGGCTGGTACAATTGCAGCATTCAAAAGGCATCTGGATTGGTATATTAATAAAAAGGATTTAGTGGGATTTGTGCCAAGTGCTGGCAGATGGGACAAGATTAGGAAAGGAGAGCTGGTCGGCGTGGACGAGTTGGACTGAA
This sequence comes from Hemiscyllium ocellatum, assembly GCF_020745735.1. Classification (NCBI taxonomy): domain Eukaryota; kingdom Metazoa; phylum Chordata; class Chondrichthyes; order Orectolobiformes; family Hemiscylliidae; genus Hemiscyllium; species Hemiscyllium ocellatum. Next base: position 50,048 of record NW_026869140.1, on the reverse strand, counting down.
GGGTCTATTTCTGTGCTGTACGTCTCTAGGACACTCTGGCTCTAAATGTTTTCCACTGTTCATTTACAGCCTGGCATTTCAGTCTGTTTCCCCTGTTTACCTTGGTCAGTTCTCTCTCAAAATCATGTAATTGGCTTTGTTACTGATGTTCGGATGTGCTTTATGGTCACTTTAAATTGTCATAGTCTCTTTGAATTCCAGGATAATTTCTTGGAGAATCTCGATGTGATATTTTCCTTCACTCAATTTCATCAACCAACTGTTGATCTGAGATAGTTACATCCCTAGCCAGTTGCACAATGTGTTAGTCAAAGAAACTCTGACCAAAACATTCAAGGAGGATCTCGGATAATATCACTCTTACCAATGTGTCTGACCCAGATTATGCAAAGGTTGACGTCTCCCAAAATTATCCCACCACCTTTGTTACAAATTCAAATGAATTACTGTTTAAATCAGGGATGAGCAATACTGTCGGGAGTGTAAAAACTGTTATCCTGCCTATTTTGTTGTCACGTAGTAGCACCCAGAATTTGCATTCAGGATGATTCAGCTGCATAATCTGATGCCAAATGCTTTCTCTGTAATGCCTTTGTTGCCATTACTGTCAGGGTTCCCATCTTGCTTTTCCATTCTGCCTGAGATCCTGTAAGGTTGTTTACCGTTGAATATTTATGCTCCACCTTTGTTCACCCTGTAATCACGTTTCTCTGCTGACCAAATGTCATTTATCTCTATGTCACAAGTCTATTACCTTATTGCAGATATTTTGGCAATTCCAAATAAAAACATTATTATTTACTCTATCCCATAATGTCCTGTCACAAACCGATTTGCTGATGTACAGTTTTAGTTACTCTGTCCCTTCCTGTTCCTTTCTGCTTGTCTTCAACCACGTTCCCATACTGTTCCAAGGCTTCACATTTTCTCTTTGAATTTGGAAAGCTCATTTCACCTGAACCCTGTTCTTGCATCCTCTCTGCCAGTTTAAAGCCCTGTCCATAAACCTACCGACATGATTAACCAGGACACTGGTTTCAGCAGTGTTGTTTTTAATGCACTCATAGGATTTTGCTGTCTCTGGCTGGTCAGCATTTCATGCCCACTTCCAGTTGCCCGAGAGCTGAGTGGCTTGCCAGACCATTTCAGAGGGCAGTTGAGAGCCAATCCCATTGCTCTAGGTCTGGATTCATATGTAGGCCAGACCGTCTGCTTTTGACAGATTTCCTTATTTATACGATATTAAGCAGTCAGATGGGTATCCCTGACACCACCATTAAATTCTGGATGAACAGGCTAGTGAGAGTAACACTAGGCCATCGCCTGGCCCACTGATAGCTCACTCATCCCTGAGTATTGATCCCATTGCAGCATGAATCAAACCCCTTCATCTTGACCGTGGTTTGATCCTGATACCTTCCTGCACTCTGGTGCTATCACTCAGTATCTCTCCATGTGGTATCTGTCACTGTGAGGGTCTAATTGCTGCCGGTGACTGCACCTTTTGCAGCTACTCCAGATCCTGAACCAAGAGAATTCTCCACTCCAGAGAGACGGGCATCACAGGCCAGGGATGGAGACTGGGATATTCCAGATCTCTGTGGGACTCAGTGCCATTCTCCATGTGTTACCTTCACTGCATCAGTCTGATTTATCATTCTGTCTATTTCTCTGCCTCATGTAGGTACTCAGGATATTCCTGACTCAGCAGAATTCCCAACTCCTGTCTCGTCTATCACCATGTTGAAGACGGCTGTTCAGCCAGAGCGATGGAGAGTGAGATCTGGAGCCTTCAATAAATCCTGCAGCGAGGTAGGATCACTCACAGTGAACAGAGCAGACAACATTTAAGGGATGGAACTTTGGTTCAGATAACATGACATAGGTACTGTGTTGAAGGGTGAACACAGAGCATGATGGTCCCAGGCTCAATTCCCACCCTCTTGTGAGAGGATGACTTTCAGATCGACTGTACTGAGCCTTCCTGAAACAGCATCGGGAGTTCACATTTATTCATCCATGCCTGTGCTGTCATAGTGAGCATCAGGACAACAGAGGGGAAGCAGGCCTCGCTCAAGGATTTTGTATTGAAAACTGGGATCTTTCTGTTCTCTCTCCCTCTCTCACACTGTCTCTTGTCATGTGATAGTGTCATACAGCAAGGAAACATACCTTTTGGCCCAACTCATCTACGCCAGCATTTTTAATGCTTGTAATTCCAGAAAATTTTCTATTACTGTATCATCCACTCCTCCCATAATCCTGCTGTATATTTGAAACCTACTCCAATGTTGACATCTCTCCCTATTTGTAAATTGGTCCAGTCTCAACATGCCAAATCTCAATAATCTCATCGTGCACTCAGTACAATGATCCCTATTTCTGTAGTTTTGCACAATACTTACAGTCCACCCCATCTCTGTAAAATCCTCCAGGCTAGACCAAAATATCCACCTATGTACGTTCCTCAAGTCCCAAGAGAACATGATATGACTATAATCTTCTGCAGGCAGACACATTCTTGCCACCTAGCCTATACCACCACACAACCTCAGTAACTATCTCCGATCCCTACCGACCCCCTTATCTATATAAACACCTCCAGACACTTTTCCAGCCGCAACAGCACTCCACATCTCTGTTTGCTCCTCCACTCCCGACATTTCTCCCAGCAGCTCAAACATCCTCTCTTTGCGTAATCCTGCAATTTGGGGCATCAGGGTGGCTCAGTGGTGAGCAATGATGCCTTACAGTGCCAGTGATCCAGGTTCGATTCTAGCGTTGTGTGACTGTCTGTGTGGAGTTTGCACATTCTCCCCTTTTCTGCGTTGGTTTCGTCTGGATGCTCCGGTTTCCTCCCACAGTCCAAAGGCATGCAGGTCAGGTGAATTGGCCATTCTAAATTGCCCGTAGTGTTAGTTGCATTAATCAGAGGTAGATGTGTCTGGGTGGGTTACTCTCCGGACGGTTGGTGTGGACTTGTTCGGCCGAAATGCTTGTTTCCAAGCTGTGGGGCCTCTAATCTAAACTCTCCCTCTGTGTTCCATATTACTGTCACTGAACATAATCGCTTTATCTATAAACAGACACAAACCCTCCAAACATTCGATTCCCTGGGAACTCCCACAGCTCCAATATCCCTCCTTATCTGTGTAACTTCTTCCACTCCTGAAAGCCGATGATAATGTGGAGATCTAACAATCATCCCTATCTGCGTAAAACTCTCAGGTCCCTCTAGCACTCCCTGCAGAACCCACTCCAATGCCTGAGACTCTCGCAATCCAGTTCCTACAAGACTCACTATCTCTTTAACATCCTACTGTTGCTATCACCCATTCTGTCAATGTAAGTTCCTCTGGTCTGTCCATCCATTTTATCATCTCCATGATATTCTCCAGCTCTTACACCCCTATCTGTGTAAATGTTACACTCCCCTACAACCATCCCTAAAGCGGAAACCCCCTCCAATGTGTGCAATACTCCCTTTCTGTGTTAGTGTCTCCGGCTCTATTGCTGTCCCTATCTCTGTCAGCTCTGGCAGATTGTCCAGCTTTCCGGTCCACATAATTTCCAGAACCTCAGCATCCGACAACAACAAATGTCTTCATTAACTACAGCCTTCCATATCTCTGTTCGTTCCTCAATTCTATAAAGCACTCTTAATCTCTGTAAATAACATCCTCCCAAAAAAGAATCTCCCTGTCTGTGAAAACTGCCCCCATCCGACACTGAGGAGCCTTACTATCCTTTATATCACCTGTAGTCCCTTCAGATCTCCCTGTATCTTCCCTGACTCCATTGAATACAGCACATCTCATGTTCTAACACCTCTAGTACATATGTTCCTCCTCATCTGAGATATTCTTCAGTTCCTGCAATTCTCGTTCTTTATCTCCACAGCTTCCAATCATCCTAATCAATATAACGTTATTGATCCCCTGCTGCATGTTTAACACCTGTAGCAGCCTCCAACTTCTCAATGTATCCTGATGCTGTAACCTCTTCAAATACTACAGCTTACTGTCTTTGTCATATCTTCCAGTATCTGCAACTCTCTCGATTTCTGTACTCAACTCCTGAACAGCACTCAACATCTCTGTGTATCTGATGGGAATGCTTCAAACCTACCTACACAGCGCTCACTAGTTCTCTGAACTCCTGCAGCCCTATAACCATCATCATCTCTGGCCCCTCCAATCGCGACAATTCTCTCTTGCTGTGTAAACTGATCCGGCCCCTTCACCCCACCCTATCTCACTCACTCCTGCAGCTCCAACTATTGTCCATGTCAATGTAGTCCCCAGTACCAACAGTCCTGCCATCTCTATAAACTCCTGCAGCTCCAACTACCATCCCTACCCGTGTCCTCTCCAGTCCCTACAATTGTCCCCATTTCTGTAAGTCCTACAGCTCCAGCTACCATCCATATCTGTGTTATCTCCCGTCAGTCCAAGCTTCTTTTCACTGTAATATCCTGCAGCTCCAACTACCTCTCAAATCTGTGTAATCTCCAGCCCCTCCAATCCTCCCTCTCTCTATAAACTCCTGTAGCTCCAACTACCACCCCAATCTGTGTAATCTCTAGTCCGTCTAATCCTCCCTTTCTCTATAAAATCCTGCAGATCCAACTACCACCCCAATCTATGTAATCTCAAGTCCCCACATCGCTCCCAGTTTCTGTATCTCCTTTAGCTCCAACTGCCGCCCTTATCTGTGTCATCTCTAGAACCTATATTCCTCCCGATCAATGTCACTCCTTCTGGACTGATTTTCCTGTATCTCTCAGTGACATATTTCAGCCCGACAACCTATCTGATCTCTAGCCACCAACAGTGATTTCGAACCACCGAACTCTGTAACATCCTCCAGCCTCTACAACCCAGCTTTTTTCTTAAGGTCACCTCGTGCCTGCATTCCCCTTTATCTCCGGTTACAGATCCTCGGTCAGGGGAACCAACATATCAGAAACCAAACTTGCAAGAACAGAGGAATCTTCGGTTATCAATAAATTTGCCTCATTTTCTAAATGCTAATGAGATCACAATCAACCTTCTCAATCTTTTCCCATCAATATCCCTCAATTCTGAGGATCAATCTGTTAAATCTTATCAGGACTGCCTTCAATGCAAGAACATTTTCCCCCTAGATAGGGGACCAAACCTGTTCACAGTATTCTCAGTGTGGGTTTACTGGAGTCCTCTGTAGTTGTTCCAAACCTTCCCTTTTTTAAATTCTCCATTCCCTTTGGAGTCTATCCCAGCATTCCATTTGCCTTCTCTATGTCCTGCTGGCCTTGTATAACACCTTTATGAGATTTATGCACAAGGATTCCCAAGTTACTCTGTGGTGTAGCTTTCTACAGTCATTCTGAAACCAAGAGGTGACCGTAATGATCAGGAAAGTGCTTGAATGTAAGGTAAACGATAAGCCAGAAATGTTAACTGCACACTTAGAAACCCATGGAATGAGGACCGTCCATAACACCATCATATATAGGGTGTAACTAGGCCATTCGGTCCATCGAGTCTGTGACACCATTCGATTCTGTCTGAATTGTCTCTCAACCTCATTCTCTCGCCTACTCCCTGTAACCCTTGATCTCCTTACTCACCAAGAACCTATCTATCTCTGAGTTAAATGCACTGAATTACTCGCCTCCACATCCCCCCGAGGCAGTAAGTTCCACAGATCCATCACCCTCTGGCTGAATAAATTCCTCCATATTTCCATTCTAAACGGTCATCCCTTCACTCTGAAGCTGGGCCCTTGGCCCCTAGTCTCTCCTACTCGTGGAAACATCTTGCCCACGTCCACATCATCCAGGCCCCTCAGTATTCTGTAAGTTTGAATGAGATTCTGCCACCGCCTCTGAAACTTCATCAAGTACAGACCCAGAGACTTCACCTGCTCCTCATATGACACGAATTTCATCCCTGGGATCTTTCTTGGAAACCCATTTCTCGTACCCCTTCACATCCTTTGTCCAGACTCTTAATGTATAACATGTAGAGTGTCATCCCAATACTGACCCCTGCGGAGCTCCCCTCATCACCAGTTCCCATCGTGAAAAAGATCCCTTTCTTCACACTCTCTGTCTTGTGCCAATCAGACAAATCCTCAATCCATGTTCAGCATTTTGTTCTGAAATGGAAATTTCATTTCACACACACTGCTGGATTTATTTTTCTGTCTGGCTGTAACCAGCAGAGTTTTTCCATTACCCTCCCATCTGTAATTCCCTGGGGAAGCTGCCTTCCTGACCCACTGCAGTCTTTTGCGTGTAGGGACAGACACAGTGCTGGGAGGATGGAGCGTGTCTTGGAGGGCATCTTGAAAATGCTGGTGTTCTCGTGCACCCGGAGCTCCTGTTCTTCCAGGGCATAGTGGTTACGGGTTTGTGAAGGGCTCCTGAAAGTGCCTTCCTGAGTAACCTCAGTGCTACTTGTAGATCTTTTACACATTCATTCCTGAACATGAGCATTGATGGCTGAGCTAGCATTTATTGTTTATTTGGAGTTGTCCCTGAGAAGGTGGTAGTGAGCTGCCTTCCTGAACAACTGCACCAGCCGTTGGAACTGTTGCTATGTGTGTCCTCTCCAGCAGGCGCTACAACACTCCTCATGTCTGTAACTGCACACAGACAATGCAGCTCTCCCTTTTGTATCTGACATCCTCCCCGACTTGTAACTCTTATAGTTCCTCGCAATATCTCACCTCCTCCATTCCCATCTGTGCTAGAGATCACTAAAATTTATTTAATCTTGCTTAAATTCTGATCACGTAAAATCACTCCCTTTTTAAATTTGTAGTCCCTTCAGCTTCTGTAACTCTCCATATAATTGTAATCAATGACAGCACAGGCTCCCTTCCTTAAATCTCTATAATTACAATGGTTGCGTGTGCTAAATTGGTACTTTTCTTCCTCCTTATCCATCTCAGGACTTCCAGTTCCTACAATCCCACTATTTGGAATGTTCCCATTCTCTGCACCTCCTCATGTCCTGAGGGTCCTAGAATACCATCAGAACTCCAAAAGTTTATATTCCCCCCAGTTACTGCAAGTCTTCGAACTCTGTAACATTCAACAGTCTCCAGTACCATACAACACTTGCTGGCTCTCAATTTGCATTTGTTAAAGTCTATGCATCTCTGTAAGCAGCTCAGAAAAAGCCCTTTAGACTCTACAAAATTGCATCACAAATAAGCCATTGTATCTCTGTTTCCTTTGCTGTCTTCAGCGCTTGCAACTCTCGCTGTATCTTCCAGTAACCTGCTTTAGGCACTGCAGGTCTGCATACCTCCCAAGATAACCTGTTCCATCCCATACTGTTCTCTCAGTTATTGTAACATCCTCTGCTCTGTCTAATCCTCATCGTTTTCACTGTCTTCCAGGCACAACGGCGATCCTGTAAGAGAGCAGTGCGGAATGGAATGTTATAAATCTCAGCTGAAGCTTGAGGCCTATCATGACCTGCGAGTTACAAAGGGAGAGAATATGAGAGAGAGCAGCACAGACCGGGAGAATATACATCAGCAGCGAGGATCGAGGCCGACTGGGACTTGGAGTTGGAGAAGCAGCAGAGCAGGAGGTTCGAAATCAGGACTGAGTCACAGTGAGAGTGAATATGTGAGCGAGCAACGTGGAGCAGGAGCTTGAGGCTGACACACATCTGGGAGAATATAAATCAGCACTGAGGATCTTGGCATAATCATGCCTGGGAGTCACAGAGACGGTGACGCTGTGAGGGAGCAGAGTGGAGTGGGAGCTGGAGGATTACACGTCCCTGGGAGTCACTGAGACGGTGACCCTGTGAGGGAGCAGAGTGGAGTGGGAGCTGGAGGATTACATGTATCTGGGAGTCTCAGAGACGGTGACCCTATGAGTGAGCAGAGTGGAGTAGGAGCTGGAGGATTACATGTACCTGGGTGTCACAGAGACGGTGACCCTGTGAGTAAGCAGAGTGGAGAGGGTGCTGGAGGATTACACGTCCCTGGGAGTCACAGAGACGGTGACCCTGTGAGGGAGCAGAGTGGAGTGGGGGTTGGAGGATTACACGTACCTGGGAGGTACAGAGACGGTGACCGTGTGAGGGAGCAGAGTGCAGTGGGAGCTGGAGAATTACACGTACCTGGGAGTAACCGAGATGGTGACCCTTTGGGGAGCAGAGTGGAGTGAGAGCTGGAGAATTTCACGTACCTGGGAGTCTCAGAGACGGTGACCCTGTGAGTGAGCAGAGTGGAATAGGAGCTGGAGGATTACATGTACCTTGGTGTCACAGAGACGGTGACCCTGTGAGTGACCAGAGTGGAGAGGGTGCTGGAGGATTACACGTCCCTGGGAGTCACAGAGACGGTGACCCTGTGAGGGAGCAGAGTGGTGTGGGGGCTGGAGGATTACACGTGCCTGGGAGGTACAGAAACGGTGACCGTGTGAGGGAGCAGAGTGCAGTGGGAGCTGGAGGATTACACCTACCTGGGAGTAACCGAGATGTTGACCCTTTGGGGAGCAGAGTGGAGTGAGAGCTGGAGGATTACACGTATCTGGGAGTCACAGAGACGGTGACCGTGTGAGGGAGCAGAGTGGAGTGGGAGCTGGAGGATTACACGTCCCTGGGAGTCACAGAGACGGTGACCTTGTGAGGGAGCAGAGTGGAGTGGGAGCTGGAGGATTACACGTACTTGGGTGTCACAGAGATAACGTTCTGCTGCTGGGACCTGTTTGAAAGAAGTGCAAGAGCCATCACAGAAAAGGCTGTAAGTTCATTTGCTGATAATAAACCATTATTAGTGACTATCAGTTAATTGCTGTTAGTCAGCAAATTTATTTTTTCAACTTCTAAAGTAAGGATTGAACTCAGAAATATCAGGTGGATGTGAATTTATTATACTGAGCCAGTAGAATAAATTAAGTTCAATAAGCCACAGTGGAATAAGGGACTTAACCATATTGCTATTTCCCGGATGTTAACTTCATTCTAAGTAATAAATTAAGTTACTCGTGGCATGTTGCATTTTACGACAAGGCAAGACATGTTTGTCAGAAGGAAAATGGTTTCTGTTGTATTGGGAAGTCATGGCCCCTGCTCATGTCCTAGATGAACACTGGGTCATAGAGATCAGACACTGACTAGAGACTTTGTGATGCTGAGAGTTAGAGGGATAGCGCACACACACAGAACAAACATCCTGACACATGACTGCTTGAAATAAGCTCGGGAATCGGCGCCCAAGCAATTGAAGTGAAACAGCCCCGGAATCCAGGACTATCCCGGTGTCTCCCTCCCAAATCAGTTTCCCAGTTCGGAAGCTGATGAAGGTACTGGCTGCTCAGGGGAGGGCAGTCAGAGCTATGTCTGTGGCACCACAAGCAGCCTTACTGTACAGGAGGGGAGGGAGAAGAAAGGAGGAGCAACACTCACAGGGATGTCAGGAAATTGAAGAAGGTGTCGGCGTGTCTGTAATTCCAGGATAGTGGGGTTAAGAATGTCACTGTGTCTGCAGGACATTCATCTGGGGTTCAGTGAGCAGTCAAAGGTCATGTCCGTTTTGGTAGGAATGACCTGGGTAGGAAGGGTGAAGTGGTCTGGGAATCAGAATTTAGGGAGCAAGGTGGATGGTTAGGAAGCAGGAACTCCAATGTAGCAATCCCTGGGTTACTGCCAGTGCCGTGCACAAGTGAGAACAGGACTCGGAGTTTTAGGTAGATGAAAGTGTGACTGGAATGATGAAGCAGGAAAGGCTTCAGATTCCTGGGACATTGGGACTGGTTCTGGGGAAGGCAGTAACTGTATAAGTTGGATGGGCTAACGTGACAGAGCTGGGACTGAATTTCTTACGGGTGTTTGGGAGGGATTGAAAATAACTTGGCGTGTGCTCAGGATCCAAAAAGGAATAGTAGAGGAGAGTACCAGGATTCTCAAAATAATGGGAGCTGCAGTTGGTACTAATTTACAACAACATGTTTAACAGTGTAAGATGGAGTAAGAAAGAAAGCCTTAATCTGAGGTATTCTGCATGGACATGAAGACTGGTGTGTGGTAATCTGATGTGTTGATCACCCAGAGCTGGCTCAAGGAATGGCAGGACTTGGTGTTAAATATTGCTGGGTATGAAGGATTCCAAAATGACAGAAGGGAAGGGAATGGTTGAAGGTAGAAGTATGGGTCTAGATTAGCGTTAGTTAAGGAGTCCAAGAGAAAGAGGATCCGTCCAAGGACAGAATGAATTTGGCTGGATCTAAATACAGAACAAAAAGTGTACAAGTAAACTATGAGGTACAGTCTGTCGGTCAGAAACCATTGGAAAGGATGGAGAGAATAAATATGCAAAGGCATTTGAGAGCGATGACAATACTACAGACTACTAATATTGAGAAACTTAATATTTCCAGATATTGACTGGGTGACTGGTTGTGAAGAGTCATGAGGGGCGAGTGTTCCTGGATTACATGGAGAACCAGCTCACTTCAGGAGTATGTGTCCAGCCCAAGAGAGCATGTACTGTTGGACCTTGTCCTTGGGGGAAGAGGTGGGATCCAGTGTCAGTAGGAGAACGTTTTGGGGTGCAGCGATCGTTTTATCGTAAAGTTCAGGAAAGTGGCAGAGAATGATATGCAATAAGTGAGTGAGAATCATTAGTTGACTGAGAGCAACCTTCAATGGGGCAAGAATGAGGCTGGGAAGGTTTGACTGGAACTCTAATTTGGTCAGAAAAAGAGGTCAGTTTTAACTTTAATTGAAACTCAGAACCATATACAAACCATCCACAGCTACATGTGGTTTCCATTGTTTGCCTTTGATATTCGTTATTTCACTTTTCCTTCTCTGTTTTGAAAAGAAATCTGCTAAAGATTGTTTGATATGTCTTGCCTCATAATTTCACACACACTGTTTGCTTCCTAATTTCGCTTTGGACCACACCCCTCCACATTCCGCACTCCTCTCAGCTTTCTGGTGTATTGAGTTCCCACTGTCTTATGTAAGCTTTCCTGTTCTGTCTGTGTGTTCCTAGATTTCAAGAGAGCTCTGGATTTAGCAGTCTGACGCTATTTTACTCTGTGAGATCACATTTCCTGGGAACCACTTTAATCTCCCCTCAGAATACCTGCCACTGCTTTGTTTCTGATTTATCTTCTCGTTATTGTTTCCTGTTCACTTGAAGAAATCCCTTCTCAGTTTAATAAAGTTAGACCGAGTTACACGAAAACTCCAACACTTAGTCTTGCTTTGTCCATTACAATACTTAAGTTAAAATCAAATGAATTATGATCACTGTTGCCCTTTTCCTTCCTGGTGGCAGTGGTAATGAGTGTGGATGGTACTGTCTAAGGAGGGCGATGGTACTCACACCTCTTGCTGAGTGTCGGTGGGGGAGGGAGGATATCATTGTGGATGGGGACCAATCAAGTGGGCTGCTTATTCTTTAATCGTGTCAACCTGTCTGAGTACTGTTGGAGCTGCACTCATCAGACAAGTGGAGATTGTTCCATCAAATCCTAACTTGAACCTTGGAGATTTTGGACAGACTTTGGCAAGGCAGGAGAATAAGTTACTCGCTGCAGGCTTCCTAACTTCTGATCTGATGCTCTAACTACAGCAGCTGTACAGTCTTGGATAAACCTGAGAATGTTAGTGCCAATGGATTCAGCAATGGTACTACCTTTGAATGTTGAATTGCGATGGTGGGATGGTTTATGATGGTTATTGTCTGACATTTGTGTGGCTCGAATGTTATTTGCCACTTGTCAGCCCAGGCCTGGCTGTTGTCTAAGTCTTGCAGCATTCAGACTGATTTCGTGATCTGAGGAGTAAAGAATTATAAACTCATGAGCAAATATCATTACATCTGACCGTATGAAGGAGTGAGCTTGCAGTTAGCTGATTTTCCAAAGAACCCGATGCCTGAGTTCTTCTAGATTAAAGTGGGTTTCAAAGTTGCTCTACAATAAAGCTTGGTGCAGTGAACCTTGTAAATGGTATACAACGCTACTATTGAGCATCAGTGATGGAGTGGATGAATGGTCATGGAAGTGATAGTAATTAAAAGGGTTGGTTATGTCCTGTGTTATTCCTGGGATGTTATTCATCACAGCCTTTGAGGAATCAGCAGGTCAGTTGCTCACTGCAGATTTCCTCGCATCTGACTTGCTCTTAAAGGCAGTATTATTTATGGGGCCAGTCCAGCGCACATTCTGGGCAATGATAGCACCCAGGATTCTAATAAACATCGTGTTGGGGACTCAGTGATGGGAATGTTATGGAAGGTCAAAATGGTTTGAATCTTTATTGTTACTTTTTGTCTAATATTTATGTGGCGTGATTATTAGTTGCCGTTTGTCATACTAAACCTGAATAATTTCCAGGTCTTGTTACATTTCAGCATGGCCTTTTTCAGGAATCGTATAATCAGTGAACATTGACCCGTCTGACCTTATGATGGAGAGAGGGTCATTGCAGCAGCTGGAAATGGTTGAGCCTCGGACACTCTCTTTCCTGAGGAATTGCTGCAGAGCTCTCCTGGAGTTCCAGTTACTCACACTGACAACAGGCATTATTGTTGCTGAGAATATTTACTCACACTGACACCAAGCATTATTGTTGCTGAGGATAAGTACTCACACTGACAGCAGGCATTATGTTTGCTGGGGATAATCACTCACACTGACAACAGACATTATTGTTGGGGATAATTACTCACAGGGACAGAGGAATACTTGTTGTTGGGGATAATTACTCACACTGACCACAGACACTATTGTTGCTGGGGATAATTACTCACATTGACAACAGGCATGATTGTTGCTGGGGATAATTACTCACACTGACAGCAGACATTATTGTTGTTGGGGTTCATTACTCACACTAACAACAGGCATTATATTTGTGGGTGAATTACTCACACTGAAAACAGGCATTATTGTTGCTGGTGATAATTACTTACACTGACAACAGATTTTATTGTTGCTGGTGATAATTACTCACACTGACAACCAGATTATTGTTGTGGGGGGAATTACTCACATTGACAACAGGCATCATTGTTGCAGATGATAATTACTCACACCGACAACAGGCATTAATGTTGTGGGGGGAAATTACTCACAATGACAACAGGCATTATTGTTGCTGGGGATAATTCCGAACTGGAGAGTAATTCCCCCAGATTTTGAGTAAGTATAATTATACTCGGGCTCTTATTGTCACACCCTGTCACATGGTGCCTTGATGTGAACAGTAATTACACTCACTGCTCGTTTGGAATTCTCCTCTTTTAAACTGAGCGTGCAATGGGCTCGGATCTGAGTGAGCCTGTTGGGACATTAACTGAATGACACAGGTTATTGCTGATGCATCCCATTATTGCTCACACCTTCCTTCACATTTCCATGGTCGACCCTGCACCGATGGGTCAGCAACTGGCTGGAATACAAGGGCCCTGCGTTTTATGTACAGGACATACTTGGGCAGTTTATCATATTTTAGGTAGGTCTCAGTGTTCTTGCTGGAATGGATCAGATTGGTTATAGATGTGGCAATCACTGGTGTTAAATCACAGTTTTCAGTGTCTCCAGCCATGTGTTGACATTGTGTGGGGTGAATTGAGTTGTCTGAAGATTGAGATATGTGATGCTGGAGACTACTGAAGGAGGCTGAAAAGGATCATCTGGTCAGCCCTTCTGGCTGAAGATTGTTGCAGTTACAGCAGCTTTATTTTTTCCTTGATGTGCTACTGTTTTGCATAACTGGGGATTTCATTGTTAGAGAGCAGCCCTCTCCTCCAATGGTCTCATTCATTGTCCACTGTCGTTTATATCTAAATGTGGCAGGACCTTATAGATACATCTATACCATTGATTCTGGTATCACTGAGCTCTGTCACTAACTGGCTGCTTATGCTTCTTAGCATGCAAGTTGGCCTGCTTTGTAGTTGAAGGCAATCAGATTTTCTCTAGGTTGTCCACTCATCTCTAGGTTTGGCTGGTGCTGCTCCCAGCATGTCCTTCTGCACCCTTCACGGACCCAGGAAGGGATCCCTGGCTTGATGTTTACTATACAGTCGGAGGCATTTTTAACCGTTATGGTTACTATACAGTGGGAAGTATGTCGGGCCGTGATGGTTAGTATACAGTGGGAAGTATGCCAGGCTGTGAGGTTGCAGACTGCATGAGTTGTGCTGCTGCTGATGGCCCACTGCACCTCATGGACTCCTCGTTGTTAGTTGCTCGATCTTTTCAAATTCTGTCCCATTCAGCGCACAGATTGCTACATAAAATGGTGGAGGGTCTACAAAATTAAGATAGCCCCTCCTCCCTTTCAGGACTGTGGAGTGACCATTCTTACCAATATATGAAATGGAGAGGTGCATCTGCAGCAGGCAGATCGGTGACGATGTGGTCAATTATATGTTTCCCTTCTATTGATTCCCTCATAACTTGCCACAGAGCAGTCTATCCCCAACAGGATCCAGCATTAATGCTGAGCACTATATTGACTATATATACCAATATTGTATACATATTTCCTCCTCTGCCTGGCTGTTTCCTGTCAGTGGGACAGAGAGGATGGTGATGTTGCCGGAGACATAGACCTGTTCACAGAATCCTGCTCTACAGACAATATCTGAGTGTTGCTTGATTAGTCTGTTTGAAATATACGGCAGGTCACTTTTACATTTCGTGTCATAAAGAGTTACTGTCACTTTATGTCTTACATATTTGAAAATAAACCAAACATCATTGCTTTTCCGTTACAAATAATTGAAGTGAACAAAACTTAAATTACCAGCGTACACACCTAATTATTGTACAACTCAGTGACTGTAGTAACCATTTTCAGATCAGCAAATTTCCTGCACATGACATTTTTTTAAAAGAAAGTCTGAATTCAGAAAGAGCGTTATCACACCTCACCACTTCAATCTGCAAAATACCGACCATCAGCCAAATTTGTCCAGGGGGCTTCCAAACTTGAGCTGGACTGTTATTCACACTATCCCTTACAACAAAAACAGCCCGAACCAAGAAGGGAGTACATGAGACAGCCTGTTCAAAGGTCTATTGTCGGGCTTCATGCTGGTCCACATATATTTCAGCACTTGTATAAATGACCTGCCAACAACCATGTCGTGCAATTTTATCTCTTCTGATGACTTGGAATGTGTCACCAAAGCTCTATAATTCAGCACATTGAACCCAATCCCCCTGAAGATGTTATAAATGTGATGGACTCCTGCAGCACATGGCATCTTATATTGAACCCTCATAAACGATATTGAGTGTACGTCAGCTCCACAATGTCAGTATCCAAACAGTAACCAGACTGAGCATTACAAAGTACCTCATTGTGATTCGTTCACACTTTTCATTATATTCTCACCGTAAAATTGAACAGAACAACTGGCTGCGTTTGGAAACAAATGGAAATTTCTATGTAAATGTTTTCGGCATTGCTTTAACCACTGACAGCAACATTTTATTACTGAAGGCCGTAAAGCCTTTTATTGCTCACTTAGTACAAACCCACCCATTTGTTTTGTTCAAATTTATAACTGGAATATCATCAAAACAATGCACAAATCACAATAAGGAACTTTCAAATCATGCGCCCAAGATCAAATGATTAAGCATAAGGACTTTAAAAATGTACAAGTATTTTTACATGTATGAGTATTTATGCTAATATAAAAACACTAACATTTTGTGACAATAATTTAACTGTGTCCAAATGTTCTACAGTCGGTACGAGTACATATTTGCTGCTTTTATCTCGCAAGTCAGTAATTTGGTATGTGAATGTCAATGTCTGCGTGATGCTAGGTATGTAGGCCTTGACTCTGAAATACTGACGTATTGTTTCAAATAGCAAACCCCGACTCCAGCATCAGCTGTTCACAGCAAGCAAGGTACTGACTGGACCCAACCAACCTGCGTGCACAAACTCTCATCTCCCTGACCAATATTGGTCATGCTTGGAAAATATGTTTAATTTTAGTTCATTCTGTTGCTGATTACGTCAGTATTCATTGCCCATTCTCTCGTTTCCCTTGAAAAGTTGTTGGTGAATTGCTTTCTTGAACTGTTGTCGTCTGTGTGTTTAGGGAGACATAATGAGGGAAGATCTCGAAACAATAACACAAAATAAACAGTAACGTATTGCTAAACTAGGAGTGGTTTGGACAGAACATGAGTGCGCTAGTATTCCCATTTATCTGCTACTCTTGTCCTTCTGATGTCCCTGATTTTGAAAGGTGTAGTGTTCGAATCCTGCGTGAATTTCTTCACATCTTGTGTACGGTACACATTGCTGCTACCGAGTGTTAATGGATTAGAGATGAAGCTGCACTCATCTAGATAAATGGGACAGTAAACAAAACGGTTAGGTGTGAAATAACTCTCACACTGCACTGACACATCGTCACTCGAGGACAGAAATAGTATGGGTTTACACACAGAATAAATGTACACCTATGTTAGCCCTTTCGTATTCCTCAGCCGTATTCAGCATTGTGTTGGATATGCTTTAAGCCACCCTTGACATTGCCTCCATCAAACAATGAAGGATAGATACAGCATGGGGTTAGAAACAGGGTAATGTTCCCACTAAACCGACATGTTTCATATTCCCAGGCCACGTCCAGCATGGAGTTAGATATTAATTAATCAGACTCCATATCGACCCCACACCAACAGTCCCAGGACAGGTACAGCACAGGACAAGATAAAAAGTAAAACACCACATAAACTGATGTACATCAGGAGCCACCAGAACAGCGTAACCACAACATCTAATACAGATTGATATTCACACTGTGCTAACCCAATCGAACACTGAAGGTTAGTTATAGACAGGAGTTAGCTAAATATTAAAGATCACCCTGCAGTATCCCCATCAGACACTCGCAGGAAATGGGCAACATGGGTGGCACAGTGGCTCAGTGGTTACCACTGCTGCCTCACAGCACCAGGGAACTGGGTTCGATTCCAGCTACAGGCGACTGTCTGTGTGGACTTTGCACATTCTCCTCATGTTTGCGTGGGTTTCTTCACATAATCCAAAGATGTGCAGGTTAGGAAAATTGGCCATGCTAAATTTCCTATAGTTCTCAAGGATTTGTGGGTTAGTCGGATGAAATGTATAGGAATGAGTTTGGGTGGGATAGGCTTTGGACAGTTGGTGCGGACTTATTGGGCCGAGGGCCTTTTTCCACTCTGCACTACCACTATCACACAGATTCAGGACAGGTAAAGGAAAGGTTTTGACACAAGTTAAAGCTCCATCTACACTGTTCTCTGTCAAACACTGTCAGGTCAGTGTAATAATGCTGCCACTTTCAGAAGGTTATTTTGTCCTTGGGTTTTTTTTTGTAAATGAGAAGTTGTAACGGCAGAGGTGTCAAAATTTCTCAGAAAGAGCCCACTTGAACAATGGTGAGGAGTGGCCAGTTCCCCCAGTTCAGGCGTTTGTTCTGATTTGGTTTATTTGGAACAGAGAAGCTGCCGATAGCAGGCACAGAAGCTGCTGCAGCTGAAACAGATTCCATACTTCAGTAGATGATCCCTGACTGAATTTTATCTCAGAAATCTCTCCTGCCTGCAAGATTCTGTGTTTACATTTACCTTTCACCAAATTGTGTGTTTATGGGATGTTACGGGAATTGGAACAGCTCATTGGTTAAGTTGCGTTACTGAGGTGCTTGAGTTTTCAAATAATGAAGTTATTCTAAATTCTGTTTTCTTCGTGTTTCAGCTGTAGTATTTCGATAACATTGTGTTTTCCTTAAAGCTGAGTGGTTTGACCAGCTGCATCACTCCTGGAATATCCACTACACATCATGGAGACCACGCTTGAAATATTGTGTCCCGTTCTGGTCGCCCTTCTATAGAAAAGCTACAGATGCTTTGGAGAGGATGCAAAGAAGGTTTACCAGGATGCTGCCTGGACTGGAGGGTTTGCCTTATGAAGAAAAGTTGAATAAGCTCGGACTTTTCTCTCTGGAGAGAAGGGGGAAGAGTGGAGATCTGAATCGAGGTATACCAGGTAATGAGAGGCATGGATAGAGTCAATAGCCTGAGACATTTCCCCAGAGCAGGATTGACTGGCATGAGGGGTCATTGTTTTAAGATATTAAGAGAAGAGTATCGAGGGGCCATCAGTGGTAGGTTCTTTAAACAGAGAGTTCTGAATGCATGGAATGTGTTGTCAGCAGTGACGGTGGAAGCAGGACCATTAGGGAATTGAGGGGTGCATAGTTCAGTTTTTTTTAATTTTACATTAGGATTAATCTTCTGCATAACATTGTGGGACCAAGAGCCTGCTTGGTGCTGTACGTTTCTATATTCTATGTTGTATCTTCTATTTTATAGAAAACTTGCCCCTTTTTAAAAACAGTCTATCCTTCCATTCTTCCTACCAAAGATGCTGCCTCACAAGTTCCGACATTTTATTCTACCTGCCATTTTTTACCCATTCTCCTCATCTGTCCAAGTACTTTCGCAGCTACATGCCTATTTGACATTTGCAAACTTAGCAACAATCCCATCAGTTCCTTTGTCCAGAATGTTAATGTATAACGTGAATAGTTGTGGTCTCAACTCTGATTCCTGCAGAACTCACCTAATCACCGACTACCTTCCATGAAAAAGACCTCTTCATCCTTACTCCCTGCCTACTGCCAGTCAGCTAATCCTTTACCCACGCTGAAAACTTGTCCCTGACAACTTGAGTTTTTTCCTATTCTTCAGCCTGCTGTGAAACACCTAGTCAAAGGATAAGTTAGTATTCGTATATTTGAAAAATAGCCAAATTGATGCTGAAAGTTTGGATGACATGCCCTTACATTGCACAAGGAAGAAGCTGATACACAAGAGAACAAACTATGTTAAGAACATAATGAAGATGAGACATGATGTACAGATTCAGTAAGTGAGCAAAAGTTGTAAAACAATGTGAGCGCATTCACAGCAAAAATCAAAAAGCTAACGTATTTTAAATAGAGAATCAAAAAACAAGTCACGGGACGATCTGTTTTTTGCTGTCTATGAAAAACAGAAGATTGACTCCCGGGCATAGCAAATGACTAGGTTTCTTCACTCGACTGATTTTTGGTATGAAGGTTTTGGCTTAGCATAAACTGCTTAACATGTTAGGCCTGCATTCCTGGTTGTTTAGGTCCACAGATCCCTGGAAATACATGGTCAATTGTTGCCTTCTTCCATCATTCCATTGACTCTGGAGCAGTTCCTGCAGATTGGATGGTGGGAAATGTAATTTTACTGTTTAACATGACAGAGAGAGGAAAGTAAATCAGTGATGGACAGAACAGTCAGCCTAACGTCAGTGCAGGAAACTGTTAAGTTTTACTATCAAAGTTATATTAGCACGTGGAAAATATTTTGGGAAATTGATAATATTTTACAGCAGTAATCAGAGATGAAATAACTGAAGATTCATCCAATGAAGTTTACCGGGTGGAGCTAAGAAATAAGAAGGGGATGGTAACGTTAATCAGGTTGTACTATTGGCCCTAAATAGTCAATGGGAATTAGTGGAACAACTGTGCAGGGAGACTGGGCAGATTTGCAGGAACAATAGAGGAGCAATCATAGGAGATTAAAATGTTTCTAACATAGAATGGGACTGACAGAGCGTTGAGGATTAGATGGAGTGCAATTTGCTAAATGCATTCAGGAATGTTTCCTCAAGCATTTAATAAGGGGTCCTGCACACAAAGGGGAAAACACGAACTATGTTTGTGAAATAGGGCAGGATAGGTGACTGAGGTGACAGTGGGGAGCACTTTTGAACCAGTGAACATGGTTGTGTTAATTTCACAACAGTTTAGGAGAGTGATAATACTGGTCCATAGGTTCACTTATAAAGTGGGCTAAGACAAATTTTAATGGAACTAAGCGCGATGTTGCGGGGTTGATGGGAGTAGTTTGTTTACAGGTAAACTGATCTCCGACAAGTGGGAGGTCTTTTATAAGTGTGATAGTTAGCATTCAAGGTCTATATGTTCCTGTGAGGATAAACTGCAACGTTGGCAGGAAAAAGGAACCCAGGATGACAAGCGATATTGAGACCTTGACCACAAAAAGGAGGGATGCATCATTCAGGTATAGGCAGGTGGGAATAAAGGAAACCCTGAAGGTATACAAAGGATACAGGAATTTACTGAAAAAAAGAAATCAGGAGGGCGAATGGGGGAACAAGATAGTCTTGGCTGAGAAGGTTAGGGTGAATCCAAAGAGGTTCTTTAAGTATATTAAAGAAAAAAAGAATAACTAGAGTGAGAATTGGGTTACCTTAAGGACCAAGGAGGAAATGTGTGTGCAGAACCAGGGTAAGGTTGTCAGTGAATATTTCTCCTTTGTGTTTACTGGGGAGAAACATTTGAATACCTTGGAACTTGGGGAAGGTATTTGAGAAAACTTGGGGACATTCTATATTAGCTGAAAATGTGTTGCTGGAAAAGTGCAGCAGGTCAGGCAGTATCCAAGGAGCAGGAGAATCGATGTTTCGGGCATGAGCCCTTCTTCAAGAATCTGCCCGAAACGTCGATTCTCCTGCTCCTTGGATGCTGCCTGACCTGCTGCGCTTTTCCAGCTACACATTTTCAGCTCTGATCTCCAGCATCTGCAGTCCTCACTTTCTCCTAGACATTCTACATTACATTAGAATAGATGTGGGATGTATTAGAGTGCATGAATTTGGATACATGTCTTAGTCCTGACGAGATATATCCAAGAACACTGCAAGGGGCTCGAATAGAAATTGCAGAACTTTGGCTAGATATATTTGCAACACTGTTAGCTACAGGTGAGATCCCGAAAGACTGGAGAGTAGCGAACGTTGTGACAATATTCAAGAAAGACAACAGAGAAAAGCCTGGGAACTACAGACCAATAAGCTTGATGTTTGTGGTGGGTTAGTTTTCTGAGAAGATTCTGAGAGATAAGGCATAAATGCATTTGGAGAGACAGGGTTTGTTTCAGAGTAATCAGCATGGCTTTGTATGTAGGAGATCAGCCTTACAAATTTGTTAGAGCTCTTTGATGAAGTAACCAAGCATGTTGATGAGGGCAGAGTGGTAGACGTAGTCTGGATAGATTTCAGAAATGCCTTTGATACGTTTGGCCTTTATAGGCTCCTCTGGAAGGTTAGATCGCATGGAATCCAGGGCAATATGGCAAATTGGATACCCAATTAGCTTGATGGTGATGAGCAGATGGTAACAGTAGAAGGATGCATTTATACTGGAGGACTGTGACTAGTGGAGTGCCTCAGAGGTCGGTGCAGGGCCCATTGCTGTTTGTTACCTATATCAATGATTTGGATGAGGGTGCACAACACATGGTTGGTAAGTTTGCAGATTACATTAAAATAGTTGGTAACTTGCACAGTGAGGAAGGTTATGAGAAATTGCAGTAGGAACTTGATCAGCTGGAGAAGTGGGCCAAGAAACGGCAAGTGGAGTTTAGTCCAGATAAGTGTGAGTTCTTGCATATTGGAAAGTCAAATCAAGATAGGAATTTCATAGTGAATGATAGGACGTTAAGGACTGCAGTGGGGGTTCAGGTGCACTCTTCTCTGAAAGTGGAGTAACAATTAGACAGGGTAGTGAAGAAGGCTTTTGACACACTAGGCTTCATGATTCAGGGCATTAAGTACAGAAGTTGGGAAATTATGTTGCAGATGTGTAGTACGTTAATTAGACTGCACTTTGAGTATTGTATTCAGTTTTGGTCACCTAACTATAGGTAGGATGTTATTAAACTGGAAAGCGTGCAGAAGAAATTTACAAGAATGTTGCCAATGTTCCAACGGTCTGAGCTACAGGGAAAGATTGGACAAGCGAATACTTTCCTCTTTACTGCCGAGGAGACTAAGAGGGGATCTTATAGAAGTTTTTTTTACGTTCAAAAGAGGCATGGATAGAGTGAATGCACTCAGTCTTTTCCCACTCTAGGGGAAACGAGGACTCGAGGGCATCAGTTTAATGTTCAAGGGGAAAGAATAAGAGGGAACTTGCAGGACAACTCTTTACTCATACGAAGGTACGATTTTGGATTGAGTTGCCAGTGGTCGTGGTTGGGGCAGGGATATTAACAGCTATTGAAAGGTATTTGAATTAATAATTGAATAAGAAATGTTGAGGAGGATATGTTCCATGTGCAGGGAAATGGGGTTAGCGTAGATGGATGGTTTGGTCGGCTTAGACCAGTTTGCACAAAAGGGTCTGTCTTTGTGCTGATGGGATTCTATAATCATTTGAATCTATGACTGTAGAGATTGCGTGCAAACGGGATGTTTTTAATGTTTGGGGAGTCTAAAACATGTTTTAATGTTGGGTCAGATGGGAAAAGTATTTATGAGTGAGATGAGAAAAGCCAAGACACTGTACACATTAGGGCATGAAGCAGTTTGTTTTTAAATAGATCTTCATGGTAATCAAGTAAAAAGGAAAGAACGTGGGAATATGCTTTTGGTATTGATAATATAATCGTATTGGATAGGGGAGCACTTTTAAACTGATTAATGCTGGACTTTTTCACCCAGTCTTGATGATTCCATGTTTGAATTCAGGGGGATCGCTGTTTCACTTTTTGTCACATATCTCCACCAATCACTCCATTTTAAAATATAACTGCGTTGCTAACATTAAAAATAAATACAGGTCTCAGACTTTATCTAGTTCAGCGTTAACAAGTTTGCCAAGTTTACATATTAAGTAAAAACATTGTCGTTATTTTCAAGCTAAAACTCCCCAAACAAAGCTACAATGAAAAAATGTAAAGCTCTTCAGAGTGTTATCTTTGAAACACTTTGGAGGAATAAGTGAGGATTGCAGATGCTGGAGATCAGAGTCAAAAAGTGTGGCGCTGGAAAAACACAGCAGGTCAGGCAGCATCCCAGGATCAGGAAGATCAACGCTTCAGGCATAAGCTCCTCATCAAGAATGCCTGATGAAGGGCTTCTGACCGAAATTTCGACTCTGCTGCTCCTCGAATACTGCCTGACTTGCTGTGCTCTTCCAGTGCCACACTTTTTTTACTTTGAAACACTTCGAACAAATGGTAGTTAAACTCATGACCAAGAAGAAATAACAGATAACACTAGATAGTGTTGCGATGCGGTTCTGCTCACACAGCCTGCTGGTGCTGGACTCCAGTCCTTGACCAGTTGTATTTGGCTGAATGACCTTTGCTTCAGCTGCCGGGTTTTTTTTAGAACGCATACCCCACAGAAATTCACCACAAGTGGGAAAGATGACGTTGGGTTTCTCAGCTTCTCCATGCTGCTGTATAGAGAGACAGAGGGCTGTGAGCTCATGCTTCACAGGCAGCATAAATTCTCTCCTTCTCTGAGTTCCAACATGCAATAGTTTTACCCCAACCCCAGACTGAATGTCATGAACTCTCTCTGAATGTTTCCAGACTGAAACATCTGCCATCTTTAGCAGTGCTACTTATTATTATGTCGGTCAAGAGATTTTATTTTTATGATTCATATTTTTATAATATGTTAAAATGAAAAGATCTTATTCAATGACTATTTCCCCAACATTGAGTTTCCTTCACAAGCAGAAGAATCCATTGGATATACACACAAAACACACTGCTCATTCTCAGATCTCACCAACTAAACTTTGATATCATTCCAGGAATGAGTGAAGGTCGATATCCCTGGGAATTACTACAGTTACGGAGATAAAACTACAATGCACGAAGAAAACGACTGTTTGAAAGTTCAAAGCTTTTGCAGAAACAAAGCATCGTTTCATTATCTTCTGGCACTTCCTCTATCTGCATGATAACGTCTTTTGAGATTCATGAACGAGGACAGACAAATCTCTCTGGATCACCAAGTTCTGGGATGTTTCTCCATTTCAATCTTTTCCTGTTGTTTTATCCTTTGTGCCATAATATGGTAGTTCCCATAACATATGCAGTGCTACTGTTTCTGACGAATGCTTGTTCACTCACTTCCCCTGCCTATGTCCCACTGGAGAGTCTCATACTCCACTTGACAACTTATTGAATGACCATCTTGATGCATGAGTTAATTGAACACCTATAAATTCACTACCATCATCCAAATCATTCAGATACACTGATATCTTTGGCTCTCCAACAATTAAAGCTTTTCAAACTTTACATTTACACATTTATCCCGACTTTTTACTACCTTAGTATTGAAGCTTTAAAGGGCTCAATTACGTAATCCTGACTCTGCTTTGCATTTTAGAGAAAATAAATCTTCTATTCGAGGGTAACAATTCTGGGTGGTTGAATCGTCTTCCTCGGGCACAATAGCAGCCTCGAAGGACTGGCTAAGAAAGCTACACACGTTAAGAGCAGCATTTGGCTATTGTGTCCCTCGAACCTGCTGTACTATTGAGAGATCATTGCTGATCTGATTGTGTTGAACATCCCACTGTTCTAAATAACATTGGCTCCTTTGTCCATCCTGTGAAGCTCAAACTCAAATACTTTCCATAAGCCAGGCAGTCCTGCTTCCTGGAATGAGAATTTTACAGTCAGCACTGTCCTCAGGAGAAAAGAATATCCTTTTGTCAATCTGAAAAAGGAGAGTCCTTATTTAGTAATAGTTTTCCTTCACACAAATTTAAGAGCTATGTGATACAAGTGCAAATATAGGAACATATGCAGGTTATTCAGTTGGTCAACCCTATTCCACACAACCTTTAATTCAGTATTCAAACAGGAATCAAAAGTCTCTATTGCTCCCTGGAAAGATCTGTTTAAAGCAGGAATTACATTTGTGATGATGCTTTACTTTATCAAGGTGAGCTCGTCCTTTTTTTAACGAGAGTTTCTAAAGACAGAGGTGCTGAGCGGTCTAAGAAGATCTTAATTTAATCTCTTGAGCTTAGTTTAACAATGGCTGGAGAATGGCCAGTCCTCCCAGTTCAGTTTTACTCTCGTTTGCCCTCCCTCGGGCAGTCACAAGATACTGGAGACCAGGAAGGTTGTAAGCTTTAGCAAATGATTCCTGATTGTCTTTCTTTGGATTTGCATTTGTCTGTGAGAAAAGGAGAGGTAATTACAGCAATAGCTCGGCACTAAATTTGGTGCAAATGCCAATGGAGTGTTTGGAAATGGCTAGAATACAATGGCAGGTGATTAAAGTTCAGAAATTGGAACTTACTAAAGTCGATGTAAGAGGATGGAGGTGAAAGTAGGAGGTCAGCTTAATGAGGAGCGGATGAACAACCTCATCGTTGCCAAAGTCCTGTTGAGGATCTCTTCAAATATACATAAGCATTGCTAAATTTGATGATAAGAGTGTAGAAACGTTTTCAACTTAATTGAGTAAGTGACTAAACAATTAAGTGGCCAGTGACCATATTGGTTTTGTTGATCAAAGTAAAGCTGAAAGGTAGAGTTCGTGAGGTACTCACATCACTGTCAGAGGAGATATCTGAGGCCTAAGAGGAGATGAAGAAATCCATCTTAAATGCATAAGAGCTTGTGCCAGCATCCTACAGATAGCAATGCAGAAGTCGAAGGAGGAACTGTAGTCAAATGCACATTGAGTTTGGAAGAATCAAAGTAAGGAATTGTGATTGGTGAATAAGGGAATTAAAAAAAAAATGTGACATTCTTAGAGGGACAATTATTTCGAAGGAGGTCAAAAATTCCTGAGATAATGAGAACTCAAGTGGAAGATCAGAGAGTTAAATTAGCAAGATGAGTACTGAAATGTCTGATGATTATGACTTGGTTCGTAAACCAAAATTGAGCTTCCAAAGTCAATATCAATCCATGGGGGGGTAGAATTTGGGGAATAGAGAAAGCCTCTCTCAGTGAGGGAAAGATCGATAACGGTGAAGATAATAAAGATAACTTACCACAGGGTAAAATGGAAACCAATGAAGTGGAAAGAAAAGTTAAAAGCTCCGGTGTTTTCACTGCTATAAAGTAGGCCATATGAAGTCACAGTGTTGGTGTTGCTGGGAGAACATAAATGACGAGCAGGTGGTCATATAGAGGCTATGAAACTCAAGCTAAAAAAGACAAAAACATTTTTACTGGCTTGGACTGCGTAACAATGTAATTGAATTTTATCAGATAGATCATTCATGTCAAGTAATTGGAAAAGCACAGGCAGTAATAAAATCCGCACCACTTCTGCATTTGGGAAACCTTTAAAAAGAATCCTAATTGATTGTGTAGGACCCCTGCCTCAATCAATATGTAGGAATCAGTATTTGTTAACAATCATGGATGTGTCTACAAGAATTGCAGAGGCCATTTCTTTAAGCAATAATACAGGTTAAAGTGTTGTAGGAGAGCTGCTCAAATTTTTGGCTAGATAGGGACTACCTACAGAGTTAAAACCAGATCAAGCGTCAAAATTTATATCAAAGTTATTCAGGAAACGTATGAATAGTTCAGGAATAAAACAAATCAAATAAACTGCCGATCATCCAGAATCGCAAGGAGCACGAGAAAGTTGAAATCAGACATTAACGACCATGTTCAGGGTGTTTTATGAAGAGAATCCAGATGACGGCGATGAAGGAATTCTGTTTGTCCTTTTTGTCATTAGAGCTGCAATAAATAGATCGATCAAATTCAGTCCATTTGGATGAGGTTTTTGGGCACGAGGTGAGAGAGTCACTAAAATTGGTGAAGGAGAAATTGCTGAGACAAAATTTAGAGACCACATCTCTGGACTATGTGTCATTTTTTTGCGAATTGGTAAATAGAGTGGGGGAATTTACAACACTGATCTTTAAAAATATCAGATTATGAGATGAAACAGGAAGCAGAAAAAAAATCAAAAACTCACAATTGTACTGTCAGAGATAAGGTGTTAATATTGCTTCCAATGAACCTTAAAAGCAACGTTTCATTGACTTTATCGATTCGAAGGGAGATTGATTGAGGTGAACTATTTGACAAGGTCTCCAGGCAGAATGTAGTCTCATTGAGTGCGTCATGTTAATATGCTCATAACATATTTTGGCAGAAAAGTGAAAAAGGAGACTAACTTACTGCGTACAGCACATAATGAAGAACACAATTCAGAGGATTCTCAAGTGGACATTCCTCAGATTCGACTGTTC
Organism: Hemiscyllium ocellatum; assembly: GCF_020745735.1. NCBI lineage: Eukaryota > Metazoa > Chordata > Chondrichthyes > Orectolobiformes > Hemiscylliidae > Hemiscyllium > Hemiscyllium ocellatum. Next base: position 22,955 of record NW_026869140.1, on the reverse strand, counting down.
AATGAGGATATTGTCAAAATTGTATTAGATTATTGCATTACCTTCCAGTAGAAAATCAACATGACCAGAAACAGTTAGTAGTATCGCATGGGGAAATATATTTGAATAAACGGGGAAGTAATAATCGAATTATGCATGATGTAGGAAAATGATGAAGTGCTGTTCCACTTAAGCAACGTCCTTGTAGACTTAATAGTCTAATGATAAAAACAACACAACATAAGGTGGAAGTCCAACAGGTGCATCTGGAGGCACTAGCCTTTGGAGCACTGCTCCTTCAACAGGTGGTTAGAGGGCCACATACCGGCCCTCTGACGTTGGCTCACTTGTTAAAAAATGAGATTGAACGCATGCTCCAGGACAACATAAGCAAATTTATTTGTAGTGACTGGAGCTCACCCATGATAATGGTTTCAAAACCAGATGGTACACAACGTTTATGTCAGTACAGATGCAAAATTTGATTCACACCTGATTCCACATTTGGAAGACAGTATTGGGAATTGGGACAGACATATATTTGCTCGCATGTACCTTACCTCAAAGAGCAGAAACAATTTTTGGTTTTGAAACACCGAATAGACTATATAATTAAGAGTTATGTTATTTGTTATGAAAAATACACCAGCCACATTTCAAAGTAGGAACCAATAAAGTCATTTCAATATTACCCAGTTGTTTGTTATGTATGGATAACCTGGTGATTTTTAGGCATACATAGTGAGAACATTTAGAGTGATTGAGTCAGAGAGATGTGATGCACAGAAACAGACCGTTCAGTCCAACTCATCCATGCCAATCAGTTATCCTAAACTAATCTCGTCCCATTTGCAAGCAACGGTCAAATATCCATTTAATACTTTGTCTATTTATCCTGTTATCAAAGTGCAAGTGTACTGTACCTTTAGGAAATTTGAAGAGCCAGTAAGGACTTCCTAACACAGTACAAATTGTTCTGAACGAGGTAAAAATGTCGTACTAGGTCAAAACCAATTGTACAGCTGTTTTGCTGTGGAAAAATAATTCAAATTTGCCCAAGCAGTTTGAATTATGCCCCAATATGCTAGAATCCAATAAAATTTGAAGTTAGTACTTTGATAAAATGAAAACTAATGGAACGATCTGATGTTTTATAAGTAACATGCAAAATGTCCCTAAACTCCTACATCCGATAAGAAGATCCTATCAGTCTATTAAAGATCATCTTTTTTCCTTCACAATTTACGGATGGAAAAAATAGGACTGTCTTTTGCTCTAAAAACGTTCTTCGGCCTAACATAGTACTTGTGTTTTACATTTTTAAAATCTAATGAGTAGAATGATTTCAATAAATCATGCAATCAAGAAAAAAAACTCACTACTTCTACCTACTACCGTAAACATAAATTAAGGTTACATGTTAAAACTATAACTTATTGTTTCTGTGCTGTGAGTCTCCCAAACAGGTTCCTCCATGGTCAGCTGTGAATTTCACTGTTTGTTAATTTTTCCTAGATGCACTCCGATGTCCAGAGATCTATGAACTCAAGCAGAAAAGGCTGTAGCATGCAGATTCACTTCTTTGTCAGTCGCAGTTTTGCAGAATTAAGCAAATTGTTCGAACGACTTCAGGAGAGAGGCTGGGTGATAAACCTGGCTAAGAGTGAATTCGTCAAAGACAAAGTCATGTACGTGGGTCATGTTATCGGACCTCACGGAATGTGAAACACAGATTATTCCGGAAATTCCCACACCCTGTAAAAAAGGGATTGCCTGGACTGAGGGGGTTATTTTGGAAATTCATTCCGAAATTTAAAAGTGTGGCTGCTCCACTCACTGAATTATTGAAGTAATGCAGGAAAATTCATTGAACAACACCCTGTCAGAAAGCATTTGACAGCCTGCAAGCTGTGTTACTCACTGCCGCTGTATTAGCCACACCTAACTATGCAAAGTATATCAAGATGACTATAGGTGTGAGTGATGTGGGTGTAAATGCTGTACTCTTACAAGACGAAAACTAGAAGATAGAAAGAATTATTAGATGCTTTTCCAGGAAATTGAAAATTCATCAACAGAAATGTACAGCAATTGAGAAGGAGACTTTGAACTTGGTATCGCCATTTAAGTCTTGATGTGGCCAATAATGTTCCTTATTCGAGTGTGTGGTGCTGGAAAAACATAGCAGATCAGACAGCATTCGAGCAGCAGGGTAATCAAAGTTTTGATCATAAGCCCTTTATCGGGAATGAGGCTTGTAGGTTCATTGGCTGGGAGGTAAATGGGGGGGTGGGGGTGGAGTGGGGCTGGGGGTAATGTAGCTGAGAGTGCGTTAGGTAGATGAAGTGGAGGTGAAGGAGGTAGGTAGGAGAGAAGGATCAGCGGAGAGGTGGGAAGGCAGACAGACATCTGGGACAGGTCTAGTGGTTTGGTGCCAAGTTGGCGATTGGATCTGGGATAAGATGGAGGGAGCGGAACTAAGGAAAAAGGAGGCAACTGCATTAATGCCGTGTGGTGGAGGGTCCCAAGGTGAAAGGTGAGGCGTTCTTCCTCCGGGCGTCGGTTGAATAGAGATTGGCATTGGAAGAGACCCAGGACCTGCATGACCTCGGAACAGTGAGAAGGGGAGTTAAAGTGTTTGGCCATGGGGCGGAGGGGCTGATTCGTGCATTCATCCCGGAGATATTCTCTGAGCCATAACCCAGCGTTCCAACTCGGCACCGCCCTCATGGCAGGAGCGGACAGACTGAAATAACCTGTATTAGTGAATGTGTGCATGATTATTGTCAATGTGATGTATATATGCTTTAGTGTATTAACAAATTAAGACTAAAGAGTATCAAATGAACTCAACTTTATACTTTGGTGTTTCTTCTTTTAAGGAAGGAGGGTGACGCTGCTGCCATTTTAATGAGGTGATTTTGTTGTTTTTTTAAAGAAAAGTCTTAAAAACAGAGATTTCGAGGGAAGAACCTAGTTAAGCAGTGGCACGTGAGTGGTCAGTTCTCCTAGTTCAGGTTTATTCTCATGTTGGTTTAGCTCTGGCAGTCACAAGTTGCTGGAGACCAGGAAGCTTGCAAACTTCAGAAAATGATTCCTAACTGACTTTGTCTCTGAAATCTCTCTGGATGATGTTCTCTCCTGCCTCGAAGAATCTGTGTTTGAATTTGCCTTTTTGCCAAGGAATGTGTTTATGGGATGTGACATGATTGGAGCAATGCAGCAGTAATGTTGCTGTATCGCATCAGCTAAATTTATCAATGGTAAAGTTGTTCTAAATTCTTTTTTGTTGTTTCTGCTTGCGTGAAACCAAGTGACTTGACCAGCTCCAACCCTTCTGAAATATCAATCTCACCTCTGACTTTAAACTAAGAAAACGATAGTGTCCAGACTGCATTCTTGAACTATAACACCTTTGAGATAATAAATACCTGCTTATTTTCACCTAAAATTTGTGGGGCCCAGACTATAAACTGTGCAGCCTACTTCTGGCACCCGGGAATGGGGAAGCATGATCTTAGCAGCTACCTGTCAAATAAAGTCTGTAACATTTCCATCTGAATAAGATCACTGCTTCTTCACATAAACTCCCGTGTGTATAGGCCCAACTCTCACCATTCCCACTGATGATGCACAAATCAAACAAGTAAACTGTCTCTGAAAATGCTTCAAATGCAGTTATAATCATTCTCATCAAATTGTACTGTTGATGCTCACTGTTTCAAATCTTCTTTGTATTGTGCATATTGTCAGAACACGCTCCTCATTCCTCAAGAATCCATCACTCGACTCTGCTTTGAGTTTATTTGACATGATTCCAAAAATGCACTGCTCAAACACGGATGACTGGGGAACATTATATAAACAGCATTCCCACTGTTTTGTGTTTTTTTTCTTTTGATTATTGTCTTATGCAGACTCTCACTCACCTTTAATCAATAGGATTATAATTCCTAAACTAATTTAATTCAATAAAATTTGAACATATTTCGTTCTGATGCACAATGTATCACAAACATCTCGAAATCATAAATGGGCCCTTCAGCCCATTGTGTCAAAGGAAGGAATCGAACTCGCTATGCACAATTTTCCACTCACATCTCCAGATTGTTCTAATTTTTCTCTCTCTCTTTGTATTTTATATATATATGTGTGTGTATATATATATATATATATATATATATATATACACACACACAATATGCTTTCTAATCAACAGCTTATTTTATTTCCAGATTTCGTACTCTGCAAATTTCGAAGGCAACTTGATAATGAAATTGTTGGAATTTAGAATGATTCTGGTCATTCCCCCCCCCCCCCCCACTATTTCCAGCCATTCTTCCCTCAATGATCGCAAAGTCTTCTATTTAGACTCTTAAATGTGCTGCTTCATTGTCATAGAAAAGGTGTTAGATTGAAAGAAGTTAACTGGAGCTCTGTGTTCAGTGACTGTAATTAATGCAAATCTCCATGGATTCTAACATTATCGCTGGAGAGTTTCTCTCTTCTATTAATACCAGAGTCCGATCAATGAGCTAGCCTATAGCATCTGTAGAAACATCATCTCGACACTAACAGGGATCAGCAGCTCCACAGAAAAGGAGAGAAGAGATCAGAGTCTGAGAACATTAGACTGTAATGTTACAGCAACGGATCAGAATATAACAACATTAAACTGGAATGTTACAGCAATGAATCATAGTTTTATAGCATTAAACTGGCATGTAATGACAATGGGCAGGAGTTTATCCGTTGGTCTTTCCTGGCTTTCTCAGGAGTGGCCAACCTTGTCAACACGGATCACGTGTGTACTTTGGGTGATCCAAGCTGGTTATTATCCCATCCTCGCTATCATTGGTGTCCCTGGTAAGTGTCTCTATCATACTATTTACTGTATTAGGCGTGTTGCACAGACTTACTGTCCTTTTTTTAAATTCTAAAAGGATTGAAACGTGTCATAATATCCATTCGTTAGCTTTAACTCTTATCAAACAAGTTTAAGCGAAAACCAAAGATCAGCAAGGCAGCCTACATGTGGAACCACAGAAGATGGGGAGACTTAATTGAAAATTTTGCATTAATATTAACTGTGAAGAAGGACATAGAAGATTATAGAATGTGGGAAGTAGATGGTGAAATCTTTTTTTTAAAGTTCATATTACAGAGGAGGAGGTGCTGGATGTGTTAAATGCATATAGGTGGATAAATTCCCAGGACCTGACCCTGTAACTCTATAGGAAGTTCGGCAACTGGTTGCTGGGCCCCTTGCTGAGATATTTGTATCATCCTTCGTCACAAGTGAGGGGCCAGGAGACTGGAGGTTGGCTAACTTGGTGCCACTGTTTCAGAAAGATGGTAAGGAAACACCAGAGAAGAATTGACCAGTGATCTAGACATCAGTGGTGGGCAAGTTGTTGGAGGGAATCCTGAGGGATAGGATTTACATGTATTTGGAAAGACAATGACTGATTTTGTTTAAACAACATGGCTTTGTGTGTGCAAACTAATGTCTCCCGAACTTGTTTGAGTTTTTTTGAAGAAGTGATGAAAAGGATTGATGATGGCAGAGTGGTACGTGTGATCGATATGTATTTCACTAAGGATTCGATACTGCTCCTGGTGCTAGACCGATTAGCAAGGTTAGACCACATGGAATACAGGGAGAACTAGCCATTTAGCTACAGAACTGGCTCAAAGGTAGAACACCGAGTGTGGTGGTGGTGGTGCCACGATGATCAGTGTTGTTTCCATAACTTTTCATCATTTATATGGATGGTCTGGAAGTATAGTTATCTGTAGATAACACCAAAATTGGAGGTCTTGTGGACAGCAAAGATCGCTATCTCAGAATAAAAAGTCCCGAGAACTGGCAGATGGAGTTTAATTCAGCTAAATGTGAGGTGCTGCATTTTGGAAAGGCAAATCATAGCAGGATTTCTACAGTCAATGGAAATGTCTTGGGGCTGTGTCGCAGAACAGGGACCTTGGAGTGCACCTTCATAGTTCCTTGCAATTGAAGTCGCAGGTAAAGAGGAAAGTGAAGAAGACTTCTGTTATGCTTTGTTTTATTGGGCAGAGCATTGAGTTGGTAATTGGGAGGTCAATTTGGGGCATTACAGGAATGGTTTGGCAATATTTGGTATATTGTTTGCTGTTCTGGTCTTCCTCTTATCGGAAGGATGTTTTGAAAGTTGAAACAGTTCAGAAATGATTGACAATAATATTGCCAGGTTTGGAGGATTTGAGCTATAGGGAGAGCTTGAATAGACTGGAGCTCTTTTTCCTGGACCTCCAGAGGCTGCTGGCTGACTTTGTAAAGGTTTATAAAATCACGAGGAACATGGATAGTGTTAATAGAAAAGGTATTTTTCCCTGGAGTGGGAATGTCTCGAACTAGAGGACATTTATTTAGGGTGAGAGGGGAAAGACTTAAAAGAGATGTAAGATTCAACTTATTCATGCAGAGGGTGGTACGAATATGGAATGAACTGCCAAAAGAAATAGTGGTGCCTCTTACAAGTACAACATTATAAAAGCATCTCGATGAATCTCTGACGAGGAAGGGTAAACAGGGATTCAGGCCAAGTGATGTCAAATAGTGATTGGTTGCCACAGCGGACGCTGATGGGACCCCAGCTATTCAAAATACATATTCATGATTTGGATGAAGGAGAGAAAAGTATAATCTCAAATGCAAATGCAACCAAGTTGGCTGGGAGGGTGAACAGTGACGAAGATGCAGAGATTCTTCAGCATAATCTGGGTGAGTCGAGCAAATCGATGGCACATGCAGTATAATTTGAATAAATGCGAGGTTATTCACTATGAAAGCAAACTAAGAAAGTATATTACTGTCTAAATGGCTATAAATTGGGAGACGGGATTTCTCAGCGGGACCTTGGTGTCCTGCCTAACCAGTCTCTGAAATTTGTCATGCAGGTGCAGCAGGCGGTAAAGAAAGCCAAAGGTATGTTGGCCTTCATTGTGGGAGATTTCGAGTATAGGAGCAGGGATGTGTTGTTGCAGGTTTCCAGGGCATTGATGAGGCCGCACCTAGAATTCTGTGTGCAGTTTTCGTCTCCTTTTCTGAGGAGCGATTTTGCTGCTCTTGAGGGATAACAGTGAAGGTTTACCAGACTGATTCCGGGTTTGGCAGGACTGATTTATGAGCAGTGTTTGACTAGGATAGGGATTGTTTTCACTGTAGTTCAGACGAATGCGTTGCGGGGATCTCAGATTGACTAATAGAATTCTAACAGAACTAGACAGGGTAGGTGCAGGAGGATATTCCCGATGGTGAGTGTGTCCAGACCTGTCAGTGTCCAAGGATTTAGGGTGGACAATTAATATCAGAAATGAGGAGCCATTCCTTCACCCAAAGAGTGGTGAGCCTCTGGGAATCATTATCACAGGAAGTAGTTGATGCCAAAACTTTGAACGTTGTGAAGAGGTGGGTCGTTATTGCACTTTGGGCGAAGGATATGGGGAGAAAGCAGCTTTAGGCCTACTGAGGTGGATGATCAGCAATGTTGCGATGAATGATGGGACCGGATCGAAGGGCCTAATGGCCTCCTCTTATCGTCTGTATTTCTACGTTTTCTATGTTTCAATGTTACATCCAAAGGTACTACTGGTGTTGGTGTTCAAGATGCTGACCATCAGAAAATGGTACAATATACACAGTCATTCATTTCGCTGGAGAGATGGAGTGTCCCAATATTCAAATTGTTGAGAGTACTGGAACATCTGACACTGTCTCCAAAGAAAGGGAAATGAATAGAAGAGATCAGGGAACGAAACTATGATAATCACCAATAAGTGGTCATGCTGTGTATTTGTGGGAAGTAACATACTTAACTCTGTGGAAAGTAATTGGAGAGCTTTCCTCAGTTGTGCTTGAGCTGCAGCATAGATTCACTTAGGATATTCAATGTGACTGACAAACTGAGAAAGCATTTTAGAATGGGGAAAGCCATGTAAAGCGGTCGGAGGACGATGTTGGGCTAGGGCAGGGAGTTGAGGCAGTTTGGATATGACCAATACATCCTGAGTTTTCCAGGAACACTTCCCCAACAAATTGGGAAAGCAGGAGCACAGAGTGAGGCAAATCTTGTTCAAAGAAGAGGTTGTGTCACAGCTGTGTCACCCAATCCCTTTCAACAAATTATTTAGACTTACACCAGGTGAAGACTGGGCTCACATTAACCATGAACGTCATGGTTTTATTGAGTTCCTATGATCCAGAACTTCCCAGGGAGGAGTAGATGTAAATTACATCATCTCCCACAATGCTGTCCATTGATGTATCCATTAGCTGATGGAGAGAACCTACTCCATGCGAGGTGTGCACATTGTTTCTGTTTTCCGGGTGGATGACAGAAAATAATCTCAGAAGTACCAGTGAACCGAATAACTTGTAATGTGTTGAATATGTCTATGTAGCCATTGTTTATTGTTCTTCGCAGGTTATCTTGCAATTGATTGTTTCTTGGTCTGCTGAAGGCTATTTGGTGTAGATAGCACCAAAATGACATTCAGAGGGAATTCGAGAGTTTCGACACACAAACTCTGAATGAACAATATGTTTCCAAGGCAGGATGAGCACGTGACTTGCGGAGAAACGTGTCAATGTGGTGTTCCCACCTACCTGCTGCTCTTGTCCCTCGGGGTGGATTTGTTTGTTCGTTTTGAAGATGCTGGTAAGGAAATGTAATGATTTACTGTGAGGCATATTGCAGATTCCATGACAAATAATGACAAAGAATTGCATGAAATTAATAGGTGAGGAATAGGGAACCAGAGGAGCTGAACACATTGCCAAAGGGAAGATGCAGGATAGAGGTTTTGGATTCCTGGATAATTGGGTCTCTTTCTGAGGTAGATGGAACATCTCCAAACAGGATGCTCTTCACCTGAACCAGAGGGGTAGCAATAGCCTTGAGTGAGGGAGAATTTGAAATACTCTCCGGAACAGTTTAAGCTAATTTCGCAGGGGTATAGGAACCAAAATTGTAGTTCCAACATACAGGAGGTTAAGAACAGTGAGGTAAGAAAAATGGTTTCAACGTCGCAAGAGGGCACCATCAAGCAAGAAGCTGATTTACAGTGTGTCTACGTTAATGCAAGGAGCATGCAGAATGACTTGGGTGAACTTGCAGCATGGGTTAGAACGTGAGACTTCGATGTTGTGGCCATTTCGGAGACATTGTGGAGCAGTGAAAGGAAAGGTTATTGCAGGATTCTGGATTTAGATGTTTCAGTAAGAAGAGGGAAGACTGTAAGAGATGGGGGCGTTGGGGAAGGTGTTGTGGCATTGTTAATCAAGGACAGTATTGTAGTGGCAAAAAGGACGTCTGAGTGTTCGTCTGCTGAGATAGTAAGAGCTGGTTTTAGAAACAGGGAAGGAGAGGTAACCCTGTTGGGAGTTTTCTATAGGCCTCCAAATAGTTCCAGAGATGTAGTGGAAAAGATAGCAAAAATGATTTTTGACACGAGCGAGAGTGACAGCGTAATTGTTATGGGAGACTTTAATTTTCCAAATATTGTCTGGGATCATTATCGTGCAAGTACTTTAGATGTGTCAGTTTTTGTCCAATGTGTACACGATATGTAGACAGACTAAAAAGGAGCGATGCCACATTGGATTTGGTACTAGGTAATGAATTGGGCACGATTTTAGATTTGGAGGTAAGTGAGCAAATTGGTGATAGCGATCACAATTTTATTATATTTACTTTAGCGATGGAAAGAGATAGGTATATACGGCAGGGCAAGAGTAGTAGCTGGGAGAAAGCTTAAATAGGATGCAATGCGGCAAGATTTAGAATGTATAGGATGGGGAAGGAAACTGCAGGGATTGTGTACAATTGGAATGCGGAGCTTATTCAAGGAATAGCTACTGTGTGTCCTTTAAGAGTATATGCCTGTCAGACAGGAATGAAGTGGTCGAGCGAGGGAGCCGTGGTTTATTAAAGAAGTTGAATATCTTGTCAAGAGGAAGAATAAGTCTGATGTTATGGTGAGACATGAAGGGCTCAGTTAGAGCGCTTAAGATCTCCAAATTAGCCAGGAAAGATCTCAAGAAAGACACGAAACAAGCCAGAAGAGGACATGTGAAGCCGTTGGAAGATAGGTTCAAGGAAAATCTTAAGGAGTTTTCTAGGTATTTCAAGAATAAAATAATGACTAGAGTAAGATTATGGCCAAACAAAGATAGTAGTGGGAAGCTGTGCATTGACGCAGACGAGATGGGAATGCGCAAAATAAATATTTTACGTCATTCTTCGCTCTGGAAAAAGATGATGTTGTCGAGCAGTACACTGAGATACAGGCCACTAGACTAGATGGGACTGAGGTTCAAATGGAAGAGGTGTGAGCAATTCTAGAAATCGTCAAAATAAATAAGTCCCATTGGGTTGTACGGGTTTATCCTACAATTCTCTGGAAAGCCAGGAAGGAGATTGCAGACTGTTTGGCTTTGATCTTTATGTCGTCATTGTCTACAGGAATCGTGCTGGAAGACTAGAGGATAGCAAATGTTGTTCTCTTATTCCAGAAGGGGAGTGGAGACAACCCTGGGAATGATAGACCAGTGAGCCTTGCTTTATTTGTGGATAAAGCATTGGAAAAGGTTATAAGTTATAGGATTTAACATCATCTAGAAAGGAATAAGTTGATAGGGCTAGTACACATGGTTTTGTGAATGGTAGGTCGTGCTTCAGAAACCCGATGGAATATATGAGAAGGTGGACAATAAACTGGATGAGGGTAAAGTGGTTGATGTGGTGTATGTGGATTTCAGTAAAACATTTTATAAGGTTCCCCACGGTAGCCTATTTCAGAAAATACGGAGGCATGGGTTTGAGGGTTGTTTAGTGATTTTGATCAGAAGTTGGCTAGTTGACAGAAGACAGACGGTATTAGTTGATGGGAAATGTTCATCCAGGGGTTCAGTTACCACTGTGGTACTGCAAGGATTTATTTTGGTCCACTGTTCTTCGTCGTTTTTAAAATGAGCTGGATGAGGGTGTGGAAAGAATCTATTTTGTAAATAAATTCATTTCTATTTCTGCCTTCTGATCCATAGATTATTCCTGAATTAACCAATACTGACTGTTCTGTTATAACAGACGAGTCCGCATCATCAAACTCTGCTGTGATCTCCCACATGCACTGAATTTATTCCTCTCTCAGCTTTTACCTGAGCCTGAACAAGTTTGTGTACAATTTCAGCATTTTATTTTAAAGTGAATGGAGTTTCTTCCTAATATAAATATCTGTATTGCAGCCTCGATCTGTATCCCTGCCTCAGACACTCTGCTTCTGAAAACATTCATCCATGTCTCGGTCTGCTTCAGTCTCAACTGTTCTAATAATTGTCTTATTGGCGTCGCACTTTATACTCTCCATAACCTCAGTTTATCCTCAACTCTGCTGCTTGTTCATCAACACACGGAGTCTAATTCATTTACCACCCCTATAATTATTGACCTACAGTTGCTTCTGGTGTGGGAATATCTCATTTTAAAGTTCTCATTCTTATCAGTGTCTCGGGCATCACTTCTCCAATTAGTCTCATTCCTCAAATCATTTCTCATCGACCCTCAAACGTGTTTTCCCATCCAGATGTGTGCTTAAAATTAATGTGTTTCTTTCTGTTTCCCTCCTTGACCATGATTTGAGCCCCTGTACAGCTGGTGGCACTGTGTCATTGCTTGTATTTTCATTTACTTCCCAAAGCGTCACACGTGAAGCTCCCTGTCAGACAGGGATATCAGCAACTTTGACTCATGACTTTCACAATTCTTCTCTGTCAATCAATTGAAACTCCATGTTAGTCATCGTCAGCTGATCATACTTGAATCCACATGGGGAAACCCCTTGGAAGTTTGAGAAGGATCAGGCATGAATTAAAGACTTTTGGACTGCAGGTACAAGGAGTGGTTAGGAAAGCAAATGTAATTCTCTCCTTCATTGCTCAAGGGGTTGAGTTGAAAAGCAGAAAGGTAATGTTGCAGTTGTACAAGGTGCTGTGAGATCACATCTGCAGTACTGTGTGTAGATTTCATTTCGGTACTTGAGAAAGGATGGCACTGGAGGGGGTGCAGCTGAGGTACATTCCGGCATTGGGTTGGGTGGTGATCTATGAGGAGAGACTGAGTAGATTGGGATTATATTGATTGGAATTCAGAACAATGAGAATTTGAGAAACATATAAAACAATGAAGAGAATGGATCATATAGAAAGAGAGAGGATGTTTCCACTGACAGGTGAAACTAGCATAAGAGGCATAGCTGCAAGATTAGAGGATTTAGGACTGAATTGGGAAAGAATGTCTTCACCCAGAGGGTTATTAATCTGTGGAATTCCTTGCCCGGGAAGTAATTGGCGCTATTCAGGAAACTGTTTTAAAATTAGGCTTTTTTTCTGACAATGGAAGAAAATAACGGATACAGTGAGAGGTTGAGTAAGTGGAGCTGAGTCCACAAAAAGATCAGCCATAATCTTATTGAATGACGGAGCAGGGTCGAAGGTACTCCTGCTCCTAGTTCTTGTGTTATTATCAACAGCTCAAGAACGTGTTGCTAACAATGAGCTGGAAAATAGACTGAAAGGAAGTTCAGTTGATAAAATTGACAGATATTTATATTAACAGTTCACAACAATCGAGCATGATTGGGAGACGACGGCCTTGTGGTATTATCGCTAAATTGTTGAATTAATAGGCTCCGATAACTTTCTAGGACCCGAGTTCAAATCCTGCCACGGCAGATAGTGAAAATTTATTTCCATGAAAACAATCTCGAGTTAAAAATCTCATGATGACCATGAATCCATTGTCAATTGTTGGGCAAACATCTCTGATTCAGTAAAGTCCTTTACGGAAGGAATCTGCCATCCTTACCTGGTCTGGCCTACATGTGACTCTAGTCCCACAGTAATATGGTTGTCTCAGAACTGCCTTCTGTGCAATTAGGGATAGGCAATTAATGCTGACCTAGCCAATGATTCCGTGAACAAATTTTAAAACATCAAAAAGGAATTGATGAGATTGTAAACTTTGTATGATAAGCAAAAATAGTCAGGGTGAGTACCTAATGACAACACAGGCGCACAAATGATGAAAATTGCTGCTAGACTAGAAGTTTGGGACTTTTTTTTAGAGGCCACCAGTTGAAAGCTGCAAAGCGAATCAAGTTGGAGACAATTGATTTAGGAAGGTCAATTGTTGCAAAGTATAAACAAAAATGACATGAGGCTCCATGTGGAAATAACGATAAGAAAAAGAAAAGAATAGCTAAAACCTTTTTTTGGAACAATTGGAAGATGACATCGTGAAATTCCCAGAGGAAAAACGGAAACTCTCAAATAACTCAAACAACTATTTTATATTGGTTGTGACACTGTTTCGACAGAGAATATCCCAAAGGATCGCAGGCCTTTTTTTTCAGGAGAACTCGTTTGATAAAGGATATGATTATGAATAAACTATCGACCAAAAGCTAGTAGTCAGAGTTCGAAAGAATGTGCTCCAGACATATTCCTGGCATTTGTTGAAATATCACTACTGTCCAAGGGGATTTCAGTGGATTCAAAGGTCTTACTGTGATGCCTGTCTTCAAGGAAGGAGGAAGGCATAAAGCATGGAAATAAGGGCCAGGTAGCCTTACGTCTATTATTAGGAAACTGCTTGAGTCCATTATTCAGGAAAATAAACTGTGATTTACAATAACTTAATGGAATTGAACAGACTCAATCGAGTTATATGAAAAGGAGAAGCAGTGATAATAAAAGTGAAACCTTAGATTGTATAATTAGATTTGGTAAGCATTTTGTGAACGACCATATAAAGTATGTATTGCACAAGGTAGGAACTTGTGGGTTATTGTTCAGAGATTGACCATTTGTGCAGACACAAAGGAGTGAATCTTGATGAATATGTCTGTGTGAGTTCAGAGAGCCATAATAAGTGGAGTACCACAAATGTCAGCCCTTGGACTCCCAGTTGCTTATTCTCTGTATTAAAGGTTTTCTTTGGGGGTGTGTGTGTGTGTGTGTGTGTGTGTGTGTGTGTGTGTGTGTGTGTGTGTGTGTGTGTGTGTGTGTGTGTGTGTGTGTGTGTGTGTATGTGTGTGTGTGTGTGTGTGTGTGTGTGTGTGTGTGTGTGTGTGGATGTAGAATGCAATCAATGCATATTCGATGCTGGTAAAGCTAGGTTGGAGTGCATAGTTTCATCAGGATGTAAGTAATCTGCACTATGTAATTGGAAGATAGAGTTCATTGTAATAAAGTGTGATGTCTAGCACTTCAGATTGAATAATAAAAAAAAACAAATGATTATTTATATGGAGAGAGACTGTGAAAACAAAAGACCAGCACAGAGCGATTTGGGTGTTGTGTGCATGCAAGGTCTGAGAAACCATAAAGATTGATCAATTTCTAGAACAGGATCATGTGTATGCCAGGGCATTGTGGAAGGAAAGATATGTAGGTTGGAGAGTTGGGCTGAGAAACTGCAGATGGAGTTCAATCCTGTCAAATGCGTGGTCATGCATTTTGGAAGATACAATTCAAGAGCGAATTATACAGTAAGTGGAAATGTCAGAGGAAAATTATTGTACAGTGAGATTTCTGGTTGTTCAAGTCATTTGATCCCTGAAGGTGGCAATGCAGGTCAATAGATTTGTCAAGAAGACGTATGAAATGTTTTCCTTCATCAAACGAGGTATTGAGTACAGTATTTGGCAGGTCATATTACAGTTCAATAAGACTATGGTTCAGCGTTATATTTGGTACATTTCTGGTCGTCCACATTACCAACACGATTTGGATGATTTGCAGAGAGTGCAGAAGAGGTTCACTACGCTATTACCTGATATGGAGGGTGCAAGCTATGAAGAGAAGTTGAGTAGATTAGGATTATTATCATTCGAAAGACAGAGATGGTGGAGGGGGAATCTGAATGAGGTCTACAAAATCATGAGAGGTATAGGTAGGGTGGATAGCAAGAAGATTTTTTTCCCAGAGTGGCGAACTGAATTTCTAGGAGCCATGAGATTGGATCTGTTGATGGGAGGTATATGTGGTAAATTCATTATGCAGAGGGTGGGGGTTCCTGGAACGCGTTGCCAGTAGTGGTATTATGGTGGACACAATAGTGTCATTTAAGACCTCTGTAGAGAAATATATGAACGGGCAGGGAGTAAAGAGATACAGATCCTTAGAAAAAATGCTTTGATAGAAGAACTGGGTCGGCGCAGGCTTGCAGGGGTGAATGGCTGTTCCTGTGCTATAATATTCTTCGTTATTTTTTCATTGATCTTTGTTCTTTGAAACTATGGAAGTTTCAGCAGATATAGTTGAATCATTTATACACACAAGTAAATTACTGGAGGACTGGAGGGTGGGTAAGACTGCATCTTTAGAAATGCTGGAAGGAAAAGCGTGGAAACGATAGTCTGTGTGTCTGACATTGGTGATGAGTAAGTTGTTGGAAGACATTCTGAAAGATAAGATTTACATGACTGGAAAGGGAATGGCTGATTTGTATTGGTCAGAAAGGTTTTGTATGAGAGGAATCATGTCTTACAAACATGATTTTAGTTTGTTTTAAATGAAGTAAACAGAAAGATTGATTGTAGCAGAATGGTAGATGTTGTTTAAATGAACATTAGCAAAGCCTTTGATTAGGTTCTGCATGGTAGACTAATAAATAAAGTTAGAGCACATGGGATTGCGGGTAAGCTTGATAACTTGATATAAATTCGGTTTTACAGAAGGAGACAGAATAGAGGATTTTGCTTTGGCCTGGAAGCCTGCGACAAGCAGTGTTCCATAGGGATCAGTACTGGATGGACTTTCATTTGTCATTGATGTAAAAGGACAGGATGATAATATCGAAGGCATGGTTGGTACATTTACAGATGACACCAAAATTGCTGCTATATTGGGCAATGAGACAGGTGTCTGCGATTGCAAGGAGATATTGTTCAATTAGTTCAATGGATTGAGGAGTGACAGATGGAGATTAGATAAAGTAAATGTGAGGTACTGCATTTTGATAAAATAAACAAGTGCATGAAGTACATCTCATAATTATACGGCCCCAGGTAGTACTTTAGGCCAGAGAGATCGAGGGATTTTGGTACATAAGTCTTTGAACTTTATATCAAACATGGAAAAAGGATTTTAGAAGGCATTCAGTACGTTTGCCTTGGTCGACCAGACGTTTCACGATAGGTGTCGGCATTTCATACTGAGGTTGTACAGGGCATTGATAAGGCCTCTTTTGGAGTACTGAGTCCAATTCTGATCCCTCAGTCAGAGGAAGGACATTATTAAGCTGATTAGGGTTAAAATATATTTCCTGGAACGTTGCTAAGAATGGAGGGATTGGGGTATAAGGAGAGATTAGATCGGATCATATGTTTGATTCCCTAGACTGCAGAAGATCCAAGGGTAACATTATAAAGTCATGAGAAATATTGATAAAGTGCAAGGCATGTTTCTGTTCCCTCGGACGGAGGATTTCTAAATCAGCAAGAATACTTTAAAGTGAGAAGAGAAAGATTTCAAAAGTACTTGAGGGGCAATTTGTTCTTACATCGAGATATCAGTGTGTGAAATGCACTTTCAAAGGAAGTGGTGGGTGCAGGTACAGTTACAACATTTTAAAGATGTTTGGGTAGGTACAAGCATAGGAAATGTTTAGAGGTATATGGGCCAAAGTTAGGTTGGTAGTATTAGTTGAACAAAAGGTGTGCTTCCATGTTGTTCGACTCTGTGACCATGATTCTTTTGCTTTTTATTAAAAAAAGTTAATGACTTTCCAATATCTGTGTCAAAGTGAATACTTATTCTTAAAATGGATTTCCTAGTTTTAGTCTCCCATACAAGAGGGAATGTCCATCAGGTATTCACCTGATACACGGTTTTCAAGATCTTGTTTAGTAAAGTAGAAAAATCACTTATACAGAGACCTAAAATGCATATCCTTCATAATACAAGGGCTTCAACTCAGAAACAATAAAGTGAAGTACCTTTGGAAGTTTCTAAATCAAATGATTTTTTTTCCCGCAAACCAAAAGAACTTCTGATAACCGATATAAACTGATCCCTGGAGCACTCACTGGTTTCAGTTTCACAAGACGAAAATCAAAATAAAACTCTACTCACAACGTACTGCTGTAAATCAGGAACAAAAAACAGCATCTCTTGGAAAATCTCAGCGGAACTGGCAACTTCTGTGAAGAGAAATCAGACTATCTTGATAAATTATTTTATCCTGGGCTCTTTAAAGTTATTTCCAGGCACAGGTATCGAGCAATCTTCCAGAGCAACTAGAGCAAATAGTTTGTGAAGCCTTAGTTTTTTTTCTTAAAGTTGGCACAATACAAGCAGCCTCAATGACTACAGTCAAGCTCTCATAGAACCAGGGCGTATAGTCGGTAGTTTGCAGCAGTTGTAGCCGGGATCTCAACAGGGTTGGAAACTGTACTACATGTCGCTGGCTGCTACTCTCTCTGAATTTTCCCTTCTGGGTTGCAGGATTTGCGTTGTCCTGCAATTTGTTTTTCTGAATTTTGTACCCAGGGTGTATTTATGAGCTGTTCCCACATTGGAACAGTTACTGTTTAGTAGTAAAACAATTCTTTAAGTTTTGCTCAGTTTTCCAATCGAGTTAAGTTATTCCACGTTCATCTTTCTTTGATTATACTTTTACTATCGTGTTCGAATAATTTATGCTTTGCGTAATGTCAATTCGTTTGATCTATTAAATTGGATCTGGAACACGGCACCTTACATTTACCTTTAAAACAAGAAAAAGTTAGGGTCCAGACTAACTTCTTAATCACTTTTCAGAGTTCTGATCTCATCTGTAACACTGTGTAATGGGATCGCTCTTATTTTGGGAACAGTGGATTAATTGAAATGGGGGATAATACCTTGTTTCCTCGTTTGTTTAAAAGGATGTAATATCAACTACTGCTGGTTCACCAACTCCACTGTGCAACCAACACGTTTCATAGAATCCGATCAGTGTGGAATTCAGTCCATCTAGTTCACACTGACCTGCCATAGAATGTCATACAATCATTTCCATCCCGGTAACCCTGTGTTTCACATGGCTAATCCATCTAAGCTGCATATCCCTGGGCATTATGGGCAATTTAGCATGGTCAGTCTACCTAATCTGCACATCTTTAGACTACAGGAGGAAAGCGGAGAGCTCATCGTTTGTTTGAGAATGTATCAATTACTGCGAATCACTCACATTGTGCGGCTATGCGATGCTTCACAGAATAGCCTTGGCAACAGAAAGGAGTTTGTCTGATCTTTTGCAATGCTGTCTCTGAGATATTAGAGAAGGAGGTGTACATGTCTAGCATTGATCTGCTGGCACATTGGGTCATTGAGAATGCTTTCACACTTATCATTTGTCAGAGTGTAGAGCAAATAAAATGCAACTAGCAGAACGTGCAATGAAATTATTTCGTCTCATTCCATCAATGGTTCACTGAAGACAACTGTTGTGTGAACACTCCTTAATGTTTGTCATTAATACCTCCCAAAGAAAAATTAAATCTACATGGCAGAGGGGGTTCAGACGTTTCTCTATATAAGCCCCAGTATAGCTGAAATCCTCTCCGAACCCCTCTAGAGAGAGACTGCATGCATGTGTGTGGTTGTGTGGTGTGTGTGGTGTGGTGTGTGTGTGTGGGTGTGTGTGTTGTTTTCTATTGATGTTGCTGTTAGCTTTTATGATGCTGTGACCTGCTGCTCACCTTCTCTGACTGAATTCCAGACGGTTTTCACCTTCCATCACTGTCTATGCAGTGGAGTGAAGAGGCCAGCAGAATGTCGAATTCCATCACATTAAGCCACGCAGGGACCATCAGACCAGTCCCACACAGAGATACACACAAATGCTAATACGCACAGTTACACACTCTAATACATACACGCAGATGCAGACATACGATTAAATGGGCATGAGCTCACACACACACACACACCACACACACACACACACACACACACACACACACACACACACACACACACACACACACATATATACAGATACACTGACACGAGACAAACATGGGAGTCGATCGGTATTTCTCTTTCTCTGTGATAAATTCTCACTATTTCACCCACTCAGTAAGATGTGCCACATTGTTTCTATTTCTCTGTTTGCAGCATGACTTTTTTTTTCTCTGGGTCTTTGGGATGTGTGTTGTTATTTTTGACGCTCGTTTGATATCAGTGTATGCCTTGATCACACCAGTGAGTCTGTCAGTATTTCAATTGATCTGCAGGAGAAAGTAAGGACGGCAGATGTTAGGGATCAAAGCTGAGAGAGTGGTGCCTGAAAAGCACAGCAGGTCAGGCAGCATCCGAAGACCAGGAGAATTGGCAGTACAGGTATAAGACCTTCATCAGCCCTGTCTGTAATCCGGATTCTATCCTGGCATGCTTTGCTTTTCCAGCACCACACTGTCGGCTTTGATGTCCAACATCTGCAGTCATTACTTTCTGACCTGCTCTACTTTTCCAGCGCCACATTCTCTTTCAGTTATTTTGACTGGAATGTGACACTATGACAACTTCGATGCTTGTTGATGTCACCAAACCTGGAAGAATTGCAAAGTGTGTGGAGGACAGAGTACAACAACAACAGGACAATGCCAACTTTTGAGAGTTATAAGGTAACCAGGAAGGATCTAAAGAGAGAGCTAAGAGCAGCGAGAATGGGACATGAAAGGCTTCTACAGGTATGTCAGGAATAAACGGTTGACTAGGGTAGGTATCGGTCCAGTCAAGGATAGTAGTGGGAAGTTGTGCGTGGAGGCGGAGGAGATTGGAGAGACACTAAATCAATACTTTTCGTCAGTATTCACTCAGGAACAGGACACTATTGCTGATGTGAATATTGAGTCACAAGTGATTAGAATGGATGGCCTTGAGGTATGTAGGGAAGAGGTCTGGGGAATACTGGAAAGGATGAAAATAGATAAGTCCCCTGGCCTGATGGCATTTATCCTAGGATCCTCTGGGAAGCTAGGGAGGAGATAGCAGAGCCATTGGCCTTGATTTTTATGTCGTCATTGTCTACGGGAATAGTGCCAAAAGACTGGAGGATAGCGAATGTGGTCCCTTGTTCAAGAAGGGAGTAGGGATAGCCCGAGTAACTATAGGCCAGTGAGTCTCACTTCTGTTGTGGGCAAAGTCTTAGAGAGAATTGTAAGGTCTGATTGAAGATTTGTAGCTCGGGTATCCATTGTTGTGGTTCTGCTCGCCGAGCTGTAAGTTTTTGCTGCAAACGTTCGTTCCCTGGCTAGGGAACATCATCAGTGCGGTGGGAGCCTCGTGTGAAGCGCTGCTTTGATGTTTCTTCCGGTATTTATATTGGTTTGTTCTTGCCGCTTCCGGGTGTCAGTTTCAGCTGCAGTGATTTGTATCTGGGGTCCAGGTCGATGTGTCTGTTGATGGATGTTCTTGCCGTTTCCGGGTGTCAGTTTCAGCTGTAGTGGTTTCATCCCCAACTCCATCAATAGACACATTGACCTGGACACCATATACAAACCACTACAGCTGAAACTGACACCCGAAACGGCAAGAACATCCATCAACAGACACATCGACCTGGACCCCAGATACAAATCACTGCAGCTGAAACTGACACCCGGAAGCGGCAAGAACAAACCAATATAAATACCGGAAGAAACATCAAAGCAGCGCTTCACACGAGGCTCCCACCGCACTGATGATGTTCCCTAGCCAGGGAACGAAACGTTTGCAGCAAAAACTTACAGCTCGGCGAGCAGAACCACAACAACAGAATTGTAAGGGATAGGATTTATGAACGTCTGGATCGGAATAATGTGATCAAGAATAGTCAGCATGGTTTTGTGAAGGGCAGGTCGTGCCTCACAAACCTTATTGAGTTCTTTGAGAAGGTGACTAAGGAGGTGGACGAGGGTAAAGCAGTAGATGTGGTGTATATGGATTTTAGCAAGGCGTTCGATAAAGTACCCCATGGTAGACTAATGCAAAAACTACGGAGGTATGGCATTGAGGGTGCATTAGAGGTTTGGATTAGGAATTGGCTGGCTGGAAGGAGACAGAGGGTAGTAGTTGATGGAATAGGTTCATCTTGGAGTGCAATTACTAGCGGTGTTCCACAAGGATCTGTTTTGGGACCATTGCTGTTTGTCATCTTTATAAATGATCTAGAGGAGGGGCTTGAAAGCTGGGTGAGCAAGTTTGCAGATGACACGAAGTCGGTGGAGTTGTGGACAGCGAATAAGGATGTGGCAGGTTACAGCGGGATATAGATAAGTTGCAGAGCTGGGCAGAAGGTGGCAAATGGAGTTCAATGTAGCTAAGTGTGAAGTCATTCACTTTGGTAGGCGTAACAAGAAGATGGATTACTGGGCTAATGGTAGGCTACTTAGTAGTGTGGATGAGCAGAGGGATCTTGGTGTCCATGTACACAGATCTCTGAAAGTTGCCACCCAGGTAAATAGAGCTGTGAAGAAGGCATATGGTGTACTGGCTTTATTGGTAGAGGAATTGAGTTCCAGAGTCCTGAGGTCATGTTGCAGTTGGATAAGACTCTGGTGCGGCCCATCTGGAGTATTGTGTGCAGTTTGGTCGCCATACTATAGGAAGGATGTGGAGGCATTGGAACGAGTGCAGAGGAGGTTTACCAGGATGTTGCCTGGCATGTTAGGAAGATCGTATGAGGAAAGGCTGAGGCACTTGGGGCTGTTCTCATTTGAGAAAAGAAGGTTTAGGGGAGATTTGATAGAGGTGTACAAGATGATTAGGGTTTTAGATAGGGTAGACACTGAGAACCTTTTTCTGTTAATGGAGTCAGCTGTTACTAGGGGACACAGATTTAAATTAAGGGGTGGTAGGTATAGGACAGATGTTAGGGGTAGATTCTTTACTCAGCGGGTTGCGAGTTCATGGAATGCCCTGCCAGGGCAGTGGTGAACTCTCCCTCTTTATGGTCATTTAAGCGAGCATTGGATAAGCATATGGAGGTTATTGGGCTCGTGTAGGTTAGGTAGACTTTGGTCGGCGCAACATCGAGGGCCGAAGGGCCTGTACTGCGCTGTATTTTTTCTATGTTCTATGTTCTAAGTTCAGGTATATTTCATCCGACAATCAAATCAGGACAATATGAGGTGATGTACTATGGAAGGAAAACAGGCTGTACAGTTATAAACGGGGTGCAGGAGCAGAAGGACCTGGGTATATTTGAGCACAGATTATTGAAGATGTCAGGACAAGTGAGGAGAGCAGTAACTTTCACAGATTAGTTTCAGTATCTGAGCTGTTTGCAGGAGGAGTGTAGGAAGGGGCCTCCGTGCTCCCTTCCTGGGAGGTGGTGCTTATGATGTGTTATGAGCCCACCCTCCTGCCCACCAAGACCGTGGGTATTCCATTTGTACCAGCTCCATAAAAAAGCGAGATGGCATCTGGGCCAAGGTTTCTAAGTTATGATGGGGGAAAAGGAACGGAGCTGCCAGCGGGTTTAACGTGAGAATTACCAATCACTGAACATTGCTCCTTACTCGGTCCGTGGGACGTGGATGTTTCAGAATCTCCACACGAGGCATCCCGTCCTCTCCGGCTCAAACCAAGGTCCTCACCACATGGCGGGGAGAAGGGTCTAAGGGAACAAATGTCCGGCACTCCACCACTCGGCTTGGCCTTTCCTGTCCTATTCCAGCATTTTTCTCCTGGATTGGGAGAAAGGGCGGGAGTGAGTGAGTGTGGGGCCTGGTGATCGTACTGCTCTAGGTGGGGGGGCGGGAGGGGGACGGAATGAAGAGGTTTTCGGTCCGGGTCTGTCCACAGCGTTGTACACATGCAGCGTTCTTAATGTAGGGGGTACACTGGATTTGAGAGAAGCAGAGAGAGAAAGAGAGAGGGAAGGTGTTGCACGCTATAGTGAGGG